>NC_081544.1:36098879-36148064 GCF_901000735.1 Corylus avellana | reverse complement strand
CACGATAAAAGAAAATTGAAAAGAAATAAAAGAGCCAAAGTACTGTCAAGGAAATTAAGCTTTAAATAACATCAATGATTTAAAAAAAAAAAATTGTTAGAATTTTTGGTGACTTACCGAGAAGCTTTTGAGTTTGAACTCAAAAAAATTGATACAATGTTTTATTTCAAAAATAATGTCGTGAGAAATCCTTTCTATATAATTTTGTTTCTTTTGGAGGGTTGGACCGCCATATTTAGAAAAGGGTAGAAATTTCCTCTAAACTAATTTGGAGGAAATATTCTTCAACCCATTTAAAATAGAGACAAGTATTTATAAATATTTAAAAGACACATTAAATTTAGTCTAAGTTAGTAAACTACTATTAATAAAGTTAATAATTTAATATACATTTTAAATATTTATAGACACTTAGCACTATTTTACATGAGTTAGAAGATATTTCTTTCAGGTTCAAAAGAAATTTCTGTCATTTAGAAAAATAAAATAAAATTAGGGAGACTTACTTGCATTTGGGCTTCAAAAGTTCATATAAGTTTTTTTTAGGGGGCTATGGGCTCAGTTTGTTTTTTTTTTGGGAGGTAAAGCTTTAGTTTGGGCTTAAAAGGTCCATGTAAAACTCTTATTGTATGGAAAGTTGAGCGGGGTCATGGGGGCTTGAGGGGCTAATGCTATGGCTTGTCTCCCAAATTGTTTGGTGGACATCTAAATACTCATCGTACCAATGAAGAGAAATATAATACTTCGAGCAGATTGACCTTTTTATTTAAGGAAAATTTTACAAAGATTTTTTTGATTTATCGTACGATTTGAAAAGTATCTCTTTAAATTTTAGGGATAAATGCAAAATTGATCCATGTGGTTTGCCTAATTTACAAATCACTCCTTGTGATTTAAAAAAATAATTTATAGGTCCCCAGGGTAGGCCAAAATAACTTTTTACTCCCTAAACTCATTTTCCTTTAAATGACTTAACGAAAACTGTTACATTGTCACATCACACCCAATAAAAATAAGACGTGTCTTATTTTTATTGGGTGTGACATGGAAATGTAACGGTTTCCGTTAAGTCATTTAATGAAAAATGAGTTCAGGGGGTAAAATGTTATTTTGGCCTACCCTAGGGACATATAAATTATTTTTTAAACCATAGTGAGTGATTTGTAAATTAAGCTAACCACAGGGACCAATTTTGCATTTATCCCTAAATTTTAAAATCTTTCAATTTTATTCTCAATTTTTTAATTTAATGCATTATGCCCTTTCCGTCAGTTTTTGAATATTAAAAGTAATGAAAAAAAATTTTATACCCCTGCAACTTTTATACAATTATAAATTTACCGTTAATTTGAAAAAAAAAAATTAAAAGGTAATTTAGTCTTTTTAATAGTTTCCATTAGGATTTGATGACAAAAAAAAAAATTGACGGAGTGGTTCAATTACATCAAATTAAAATTTAACAAATTAAAAATTAAAATTTTTTAAAATTTAGAGAGGTATTATCAAAATGTATAATAATTAAGGAGTTGTAAGTGAAGATATTCCTTATATTTATGAAGTAAAGATGAGTGATCAGCTGTGTGTTGTAACACTAACAAGATTTACGTACCGTAATAATAACTCTAAATTCTCTATTTGTTTTGTTGAGTCTTGATTTGGTACCATGTACTTAAAATTCAACCCATATATAAAACCAAAAAAATTATTTGGTAAATAAAGTAAAACATTTTTGAAGTGAGGTCAAAGTGTTTGTACGAAAAACAAACAGTTTCTCCATTGAACTAATTAAATACTCATAGCTGAATAGCACCATCGAATAACGAGATCTCGACTACTTGGAATGGGTTAAATAAAACTCAAAAGAAAGAAAGAAAGGAAGAAAAAAGCCTTAAAAGCAGAACCAGATGACGTGTATCACTAGGTGAGCAGCTAATATATATTGAAGGATAAACACCGTGAGAAAAAGAAAGCCCAAAGACGGTTAAACAGGAGAGGACGGGCACTTTTAACAGCTAGAAAGGTAGTTTGAGGTCCGACCTATCCGATCCTGCCGGTTCAAATACAATCAGATCCTCATATTTCGCCGGAGTTCGGCGCGTATCCGTATCCGCCGCCCGACCCAGGCAGTGGTGCAGGGCACGCGTTGCCTTTTTCTCAGTACTGTTGACAACTGCCACTTTGTCACTGCTTTAGGTGGACAAGTCAGCAGGAGCATAAATCCCATACGTATTTACTTCTTTTTACCTTGATTTATTGATGCTTCTGGGCCTGGGCACACAGAATCATGCCCCCCCTGCCCCTGCATATATTGCAACTGCGTCACGCCAAAGTGTATGTTTTGTCATGTGGTGGAAATTATATAAAGGCCTTGGTCCACATTAATTAATTGGGTCGCAACCAAAATTGAATCGTGTCCAACCAGAGGAAACATATTCGGGAAATATTCATTATACCCAACCTTCAAATTTATTCATATATTTTTTAAGGCAACAAAACTGATCGATTTGCAGTCGAGCATGTCTCCAATGAATAGAAAAACATATAGCCATTCTTCTAATTTAATTAATGGATACATCTTTTCGAATTGGCTCATTCATATTTATTATGTCAATTTATAATAAATTTTGAAAATATATATACAATAAGGTTGAGACATTGAAACCCTAGCAATGCTGGAATAGGATCATCTCCAGTCTATTTTAGTTCATAGCTAAGATTTCTTTTTAGAAATCATAAAGCGACAAATAAGACACATGTCCATTAACAGAAAGTAATAATAAAATATTTTTTGATATTTAAATGCAAATAAAATAATAAAATATTAAGGGATGGCCGGACCTTCCCAGTTTGGGGTTGGGTTGGCTTCGGCCACCCAAGACCAACCAACCCCAAGGGCCAAATCTTAAAAAAAAAATAAAAAAATAAAAAAATAAAACCATTTGGCCCTTGGAGGTGGTCGGACCACCCCCAAGGGCTATGGACGGCCGGTCTGGGGTGGCCGAAGCCACTCCCAGGCCCAATGGGGGTGGTCCGACCACCCCAAGGGTCAAACTATTTTTTTATTTTTTATTTTTTAAATTTGGCCCTTGGGGTGGCCGAAGCCACCCCAGCTCCAAATTGGGGTGGTTCGACCACCCCAATGGGTGGCTAACCACCCTTTAATATTTTATTATTTTTATTTAAATCTAAAATGATATTATATTATTATTTTTAGTTAATGAACAATTCTCTTATTTGTAGCTTCTTAAAAATTCTAGCAATAAATTAAATATTTTCCGATTGATTTTGGACAAGAGAGAACCTATTCCAGCAATGGTTGTAAAAATATCACGCTTTGTTGCTTTTTTGTTTTTTTTTTTTCGTAGGATGGGAGGAAGGTCAAAGTGAGAAACCCAAGGAAGAAGAAAGCATTGATGATGATGATGATGATGATGAGCATCATTCAAATGCATGCCTTCCCCGTTGGCGTTGAGAATCCAAATGCAAAAAGGCGAAACATGCGCGTAATGGTCACGTCAGAAGGCAATCCGATGGGGCAAAGGCGGACTGGCAGCCACATATATATTAAAACTTCAACTCTGTAGAAAAAAAAAAAAAGGCAAGGCTGTGCCCGATGTCTCAAAAGCATATATGTAGATTGTAGACCCTGATACAGTAATCTCCAACGTAGACAAATACCCTCCGTAGCCGCCTTCTATGGCTGACACCTTTGCTTCCCCACACTTTAAGCTTTTTACTGTTTAGAGTAACATTTTTTGTCATCATCTACGCCTCTCACTAGCTAGTCAGTACAGACAACAATCCTTTTGAAGCAAAAACCACAAGATCCTCCACGCACGCGCTGCGACAGCAACAGACAAACTCTACATATTTACTCCACTGCCCTACCCAACACCTTTCCTATAAAACCTCGCCATATCACACTCTCATAATCTCATTCTTCGACTTGCTCACAAACTCTAATTTTCCAAATTCACTACTAGCTTTCTTTGGTTTTTAATTTTCAATTAATTAATTAAGTTAATTAAGAGAATGCATTATCAGGCTGCTGAGTACTCGTGGGGTTACTATATGCCTGCGGTGAGGAGCATGGCGTCCGACCCATTAGAGCGGGTGTTGAGGGTGGCGTCGGAGAGCGCGGTGGTGATATTCAGCGTCAGTAGCTGCTGCATGTGCCACGCGGTGAAGAGGCTCTTCTGTGGGATGGGCGTGAATCCAACGGTGTTCGAGCTGGACCAGGATCCCAGAGGCAAAGAGATTGAGAGGGCGTTGATGAGGCTGCTTGGGAACTCTCCCGGCACTGTGCCGGTGGTTTTCATCGGGGGGAAGCTAATTGGTGCCATGGACCGAGTCATGGCGTCCCACATTAACGGGACCCTTGTCCCGCTTCTCAAGGAGGCTGGAGCCCTGTGGCTCTGATCAGCGTCGCCGTCGCACAACAAATTAGCGTGTTAATTTTATACGCGAAGGAATGAAGGGAGGGGAAGGAGCACTGCGTTTCATTTTAGTGTGTTTGATTTTAATTTTCCTGGCCTTCTCTAATCTTTGATATAAAAGCTGAGCTACTTTTGAGGTTTCTAACTTGTGTACGTAATGAATGTTAAATGGAGCAATGTATTTGAATCTCGATCTCTCTCCTTTGTATACAGAATGGAAGGTGAAAATCAACATTTAAGCTTCTCTTAAACCGGTTCTTGATCGTTAATTTATCGTAATCAACACCACGCACCCATATAATGGGAAAAAAACGATAAGAGAGTGTGAGTGGTCTTTGATTTCCGGCAAAATCTAGTGGTGTCCGTACGCGTGGCTGTTCAAGTAGTTTCATTCATTGCGATGTTTATCTTTGTACGCCACATGGACCAAGCTATGATGACAAGGACGGTGGTCTTGGCCATCAGCACGAATAGCTGTTTGCCATGTTTGATTTCGTATGAACAGAGACTCTGAGTCATGAACTCACCTTTGCATGTTGGGACCCGTTTGTTTCGATTTAGCAGCTGGGCCAGCTTTGCTTTATCTGGTCGGGGATCCTGTTTATTACCTGTATAAAGTACATGCAATACGGGAATGTCACGTGACAGGGTTGGTGGGTCCCACTTGCTCTTTGCATGTTTTGAGTTGCTTCGACTCCGACCAGGGTGGGTTCAATTCAACCAACCCGGATAAACATATTTTTATTTTCAATGGGGATAAGGGCCTTGGCCCACTTTCCATGGGCTACCATTTGAAGGAAAAACTGAAAACATTTTGGACTGTTATAGCCCAAAGGATTACTGTTTGGACTGAGGCTTATAGGATTCTTTTCGGCTGCCTTTTTCCCAGTCTGAGGCCCAAGAGAGTCGCACTCAATGAACCATTCCCTCCCTCCCACCCAAACGTGCATTTTGACAACGAATATATAACAGGATAAAAAATAAATAAATAAAATCCAAGGCTAGGAAGCCCTTAAGGTGCGACATGTGCAATATGGGTGTGCCAGTACGAAAAAGAAAGGCGAAAAAAAAGGGTGTGCCAAGTCCCATGTGCTCTTATACACTTTTGTGTTTTTTTGTTTTTGGAAGAAAAAAAAGTTGCATAATTAATTTATAATCAAGAAGAAAGAGCTCGTCACTCTAATAAAGCAATGTCACAGATACAATTTAAAATCTCTTTTTATCTAAACTTGATTCATGACCAGTTTATAAGTTGCTGCTTTGTCTAACTCATGTGCTATAGAGTTGAATTCTAGTTTGACATGGTTGATCTGCCAATTTTGGAACATACTCAAAAAGCTTCTTCTATCCTCTACTAGCTGTCTAAATCTACTCAAATTTCAATCCGTTGCTTTCATAGCATATCACCCTACTACATGATGGTTTAAAAAAAAAGAAGAAAAAAACCCAAATCAAGACTAAATTCTGCCAAATGTAGTGTTACTGGTTTCATTATGGCGAATTTGGTTGTACTGCAAGTACATATCCCTCATGATCTGCACAATGATGACAATGTGCTCTTATTCTTATATACTAGTTTTGGTGAATCTCTTAACCCAATTTAGCTGTATGCAGATGAACATTACTCTAATATAATAATACGTAGCTCACCATGGTGCCCAACAGTTAAAAATCTGTGCATATCCTGTGAGTCCCACTCCAATAATAATTTTTCTTTTGGCAAGGAAAGACAACCCACAAACTACAAGATGAATTATACGCTCAGGAAACATGATCATTGCACAGTACTGTCGTCTACTGAACGTTTTGCTGCAGTCCATTTATGGCGTACAATGAATGAAAACTTACCCAGGTGCTGCATGTGGCCTGTGGTGCAAGCCGGACGCTTATCTGAACTAGCCAAGTAAATTGGGTGCCGATTTCTTCTTGTTTCCATGAACAGCAAGTGGAAGGAACAAAAATTTGTCAGAGAGCAAGCAGGCCTCAGTGCAGAAATAATTTTTTTCTTTTTTTTTAAAGAGAAAATTCCAATCTTCCACTGCAACATGGTCCTTCAATCCTTGGACTTACTGTTTCTCCTACGTGGGAAATCACAGAACCTCCAAATTGAACCCCACTTACAAGTTGTCAATCTGCTACAGAGCAATAATCTCTCACATTCTCCCCACCATTGTGCAATCCGCCAAAAAAGGCTCTTCACATGTCTTTGTTTGTAGTGAACAGATAAAGCATTTTAACTCTCTGATTACAGTTGGTCCAATTACCAACTACTCACGGGCTCATTATATGCGTACAGAACACACTTCTTCAGTTATATAATAATGCCGCCGATGCCTTTCATGGAGTACCGCCTATAACGATTGATGCTTTTGTAGAAGCTTCTTCCCACTTCTCCAAATTTCCCTTCCCATGGATTCTGTAATTCTCCTTGTTCTTGCATTTCTCTTCACTCATCCACTTTCTCTCATAGCTCAACCAACAAATCCAGTCTCCCACATCAACGTAGTGGGTGTTGTTTTTTGTGATATCTGCTCCAGCAACACTTTATCTAGACACAGCTACTTCTTGCCAGGTAATCATCACTTGAGACAGAAAACTACTCGATTATAGTTTCATTTGCAAATGAAATCTCAACTTTTCAGTTTCCAACAGTGTGCTTTTGTTTTACTAATCAGGTGCAGATGTTCAAATCCAATGCAAATTCAATGCACACTCACCAAAAACCACGGAACAAATCTTGTTTTCAGTCAACAGAACCACGGATAAGCATGGAGTATATAAGCTAGAAATACCGACTGTTGATGGGGTTGACTGCGTACAAGGTTTAGCAGTGACATCACTGTGCCAGGCAAGATTAATAGGGAGCTCAACCTCAGCCTGCAATGTCCCTGCTTCAAAGTTCACATCAAATGTGATCACAGTCAAGTCTAAGCAAGATAATCTATGTATATACAATTTGAATGCATTGAGTTACAAGCCATCTAAGAAGAATAGCACCTTATGTAGAAATCAGGAGGAGTTGCTAAGCTCTTTGAACTCCTCGAAGTGCTTTCTTCCTTACTTCCCACCATATGTATTCCCTTGGCCCCCCTTACCTAAATTACCCTTCCCTCCCTTGCCACCCCTCCCTCCACTGCCACCTTTCCCATCACTACCCTTCCCTCCATTGCCTCCTTTCCCATCACTACCCTTCCCTCCACTACCACCTTTTCCATCTTTTCCCTTCCCTCCACTACCATTTCCAAACCCACCATCTTTGCCCTTTCCATTCCCACAACTCCCTCCTTTTCCTCCTACTCCATCTCTTCTTTCCCCACCCCCTCCACCTGCATTTAATCTAAGAGATCCAAGAACTTGGATACCCAATATCCCTCCATTATCTCCTCCTCCTCCTCCTCCACCAACATTTAATCTTAGAGACCCAAGAACTTGGATACCATATATCCCCCCATCCCCTCCTAATAGCCCTCAAAACCAAAATCCATAGTGATAGTTTACTTCTTTTCTTCAATTATATCAAATACTATGTTTGATCATTAATATTGTATGTCAATGCTGGAAGACAATGCAGATAGAAAATACAATATATTTTGCCTAATTAGATTGTTACAATAGGCAGATGAATTTCTTCACATTACTACATTGTGTTTATGAACACACTTAGCAGTTAGCAACCAGTAGACACACTTTTTTCATTTTCGCTTGCAAGTCCCCCACACTAAACAAGAAGAAATTATCTAACTATGAAAAGCCTTCACAATCTCAACAGCAGTAAATTTATTGGATAAGAGTCCAATGCTTAGAAAATAAATTTTAGTGGCTGAGCTACAAACGAAACCACCTTTTTTCAGGAGACAAAATGTAAACACAAGACAGTCTCAATTGCTGTCATGCTAAAGAACACAATTAGGATGCAACCATACGCTTTTCTACAGCATTATCTCACCTTACAGAGTCTGAGAAAAATCTCTTCTCTGTCTCTCCTCAGCAGCAAACAAAATCTTATTCTTGAGCATGTATGAGAAGGTGGCAGAGGAATTTAATCCGTAAGAGCTCAAATCCATCGACACCAATCGATAAAACAAACAGCAATCCATCAATACTCAATATTGTACTGAGAAATCATGTAACTATTCCGTTCAAACTATATTAACAATGAACCCAAAACATCTAACTAATTTTTGTGCTTAATTTAAAGACCCTAATTGATTATGCCCAACTCAGATAATGAATCTGCACCTTAATTCGGAAGGAAAAAAAAAAAAAACCCTAAACAGTATGACAGATTAGATTGCTGAATTTTGCTGTATCTGACCTGTAGACAGTGATCATTTGGGATGTATTCATCTATAGCCTATAGGAAGCAGTTTCAGAGGATCTGAGGCCCAAAACTGGCCCATCAGGTAAATATACTAAAAGAACTTCAAACGGGCCGACGCCCAAGGATGCTCGTCTCTTTACCACGTAACCGAAGTACAAGTTCCATTTCAAATGAAATTGAAATAGATAGTATTAATTTTATGATAAGATTTGATATGTGATATATCTAACAATTTATTTTTTTATTTTTAAAAAGTGTTAATATTAACTTTACATTGATGTACAAGCTTTAAATCTTGATATCCATTTAATTTGAAATGAAGTGGATTTTATTCTGTAATTAATAGCTTTTTCCAACCCATAATGATTAATTTGAAGTAGTTGTGTGTTTCATGAACAGTCTTGATGATCAAATTTTAGCTTTGGAAAATGCTTGGCATATTATAACTTTTCTTTAATTCATGTACATAGTAGCCTATATATAATTAGTGAAATAATTAACAGTATATGGTTAACAAGTCAAATTTTTCATTTAACTGTCACCTCAAAATCTATAAATGATTTATAGTAAAAGTTATAATAAGCGCACTCATTTTGTACCAATGGGCTAGAACAATGTGGCCGGATTTGGTCAATTGTTACCCCGCCAAAGTAGGTTTCTTCTCCTAGCAATATTGAAGTTCCTAATGAGGGTTTGTGCTCCTTTATATGACACATTTAAGGATGAGCACACACCCCTTTTCTATAAAATAGAGTTAATTACAACAGTTAATGCTGGTGGCAGTTTCAACCCTTCTTGCCTTCTAGCTGCTTCACCTCCTCAAGCAGCTCAGAAATTGTCGCAGATGCTTCCTATGGCACACAAAATAAAAAATTAATACTTCATTAGCAAAAGAAAGATTTTTCAGTGTGCTAAATTAAGATTTTACAGTCTAAGAAAAATCTGCTGACCTTTAACTTATTCCTCAAACTCTTCTCCAGAGCATCTCTCCGCCCCCTTTCTTCTGCGATCATATCAATCAGAGTTATTTGCTCTTGGTCCAGCTCATCTATTTTACTTTGTTTCTCTTGAACCTGATGGTAATGAAGAGAAACCAAAAAGACCAAGTAGAATAATCCACTATGAGAAATTACGGGCATAACCAAACTGAAATACTGTATAACAAGAACAAATATATAAAAGGATGAAATGGGCAAATGACTATCCACTTACTTGAAGTTCAAGTGATTTACGCCTCTCTCTTTCATGCTGTAAATCATTTAGCACTTCATTCATCTGATGTAGACTGCCTAGTTCCTTCAATCTGTAAAGTAGATTTCATTGGTTAAAAAAATGGAACCGCAAATGACACAATCAAACAACATGAGCTCAAGGAAGGTAACAAGAACAAATATATAACCTTTTACTTGATTTTCCCTTGTCTTCTTTTGGTTTGGTTAGACTATTTGAATGGTCATCAGGCCGGGACACTTTTCTTTCTGCGATTGTGGGAGCTACCTGCGTGTTGGGGAACATAAACAGAACCATTTAAATATAGATAAAGAATTGTAAAAAGTGACTATTTAAAGAGAGATAAAGAATTGTTAATCAACAATCAATTCTACCTTTGAATTTGATGTGGGGTCTTGCTTAGATTCACGAGAGGAAGGTGATGCTTCATGAAAACTTTCATCTTCACTTGCAGAGTCTACAGGTCGTGGTCTTTTATTAGATTTCACAGTGGACTTTGATTTAGAACCCCGACTTGGAGAAGCACTTCCATTACATTTCTCTTCCTGGGCTGGAGAAGCAGTAGTGGATTTCTCTTTGCAAGATACTAAAGATTCTTTGTCTGGAGAATCAGCCTGACGTCGCCTTGCAGCATAACCAATTTCCTGGCAGTTTGCGCTCCTAAGAAAAAAAAGTAATTAAGTCGTTTATAATTGCCTCTGATTTTCTGAATACAAAGAGCTCAAGAGACAAACCAGTAGTTCCTTTGGATTTTAATTAATCGCTGCTCGAGTCTCGAAAGCACTGTTGTACGCTCAAAGCCCTGTTTGTCATGAGCTGGTTCAACAAAATTAGCTTCCAATACACCTGTTGCATAAAGAGTAAGTAATTAATGACATTAAAACTCGTCAACAAATGCCAAAAACAATACTAGATTGAGAAACATACCAATAACTCCACGACCATCACTGCCGGCAGGATTCCATAGCCTCCAGAATGGCTGACAAAGAATAAATTTGCATGTCAAACAAGACAATCAAAGAGAATGTAAAGTTAACATAACAAAAATGGAGAAGAAGAGAAAAACAAACCTTAATTAATCGGTTCTTATGATATATACTGAACCCCTGAATATCAATATGGGATTTCGCATCCTTTACAAACCCAATTGTCCCGAGGGCAGCCATCTGCTTAAAGCATGCATCAAGACAAAAGCAGGTTATGGTGAAGTGAAAGGCAGGCAAGTAAGCTAAATCAAGTAGATCAATCTTAAAAATAACATTACATTTGGATCTTTTTGAAGATGCAGGGGTTTGTATGCTATCTCCTTTGTTAACATCATGTCATTCACTATGTTGTGATGTTGAACATCTTTCCCACGCAACATAATTCTGAAGTTAGCTGGAAGTTTCAGATAGAGAATCGATGCGTAACTCTGACAAAGATGAAATACAGAAATGTCACTAACCATATATTGCAGTCATGTATTGAATTTAAATTAAACTCAAGTAAAAAAAAAAAAAAAAAAAAAAAAGAAGAAATTTACACATACCCTTAGTGAGTGTTGATAAGTTAAGAAGTGTCTAGAGTTGGGATATTGTTGTGCCATTTGTATGCTCTTTTCATCTCGGTTGACTCCTCTAAGTTGAATGTCCTTTTACATTGAACATTATAAATATTTAGCCTTATCAGAAACTGCTTGAGCCATCAAGTAAAATCAGAAAATAAAAGTAAGAGTGATTAAAACTTACATGTTTATCTGTGTCAAAATCAAGTTCCAGATTTCCTTCGTCATCTTCCCAAAGGTTGTATATAATTATTCGTGTTCCATGATCGTTCAGGGAATTGAACTACATCGAACAAAGAATCATAAGTAGTGATAAAATGAGAAATGTCATTAAAAATTTGATAGATTTTTGAAATTGAAAAAATGAAAAGAAGACTTACCTGCTTAAAAAGCTCTTCTTCATTTGCATAAGGTGACCACTGCAATATGGTTGCTAAATTTCTATTCCAGTCATGCAGAGAAGATCGTGTCATCTTCTTCCACTCTTGTCCTTTTTTCTCAAAGTCAATCTTGTCATTCCAAAAAAAAAAAAAAAAAAAAATTGGTAATAAAGAACGGTCCAACACTTGGATGAAAATTCAAGTATATAAATACATGCAAACTAGAATCATTACAAGTGGGTCTTACCATGGGAACCACAACATCTTCCTTTCCAGTACCCCTCAAAAATGTGTAGGATAGCATTCCGATGCTTTGTGTGAGCCTTAAACAAATAAATACAATTAAATTAGTCTTGATTCTTGAAGATGACATGCAAACAAATTGAGCAAACCCATAGAAAGTAAATAAATAGATAGAAATTGATCTCTAGTTGCCATATATATGATCACCATAATAGAAAGATCAAAACAAGCAAGCCATAAACAAAAATTAATTGTAAACAAAAAAAAAAAAAGAGATCCTACCCTTGTCCATCATTCCCTTGGCAACGTGAAAACACGAGAACATCTGCTCCTAGCCTCATTGTACTTGTCTTGAACCCATTTCCATCTGGGAGTAAATTGGGGGGAAAAAAAAAAAAAAAGGAAAAGATTAACGCATATGATCAAGTCTTCTGCACATCCAATTATTTATCCATTAAATTGATGTGTGATCTTTTTTAAGTGATTTAGGAGCTCACATTGACCAATGGTGTTGGCCATGTTGCTTTTTACAGAATAGCCAAGAGACATGCACTGCCGCATCTTATCAGGAGTCATTCCACCACCATCATCTGTAGCACAAAAGTAGAAAGCAATAGATATTTAATGAAATAAATAGATTAAAAATAAATAAAAGCATATGAGGAGCTAAATTAATCTTTTAAAAAATTCTTCAATATCCGAAAATGATAATAATAAGACAGGACAATAAATAAATAAATTTTCAAAAAACAATAATTGAATAGAAGGCAAAACAATCAAGCTACCTACCTTCAACTTGCAACATTTTAGTGCCATCTTTCCTGTTTTCAAGAACATCGACATAAACATATGTAGCTCCATTACAGACCTGCATGCCAATTAAAAGACCAGAAAAAAAAAAGAAGAAAAGATGAAAATTAATATGCATGTAATGATTCTTAACTTTTGGAGTAAAGAAGCGAGTGTAAGTACCTCATCCAAAGAGTTATCTAGAAGCTCCGCAAAAGCTGTGCAATTAAGACCCACAGTCAATATATAATATATTCTTTTATACATAACCCAACTATTTTGGAGAAAAAGAAAAAAGAAAAAAACATATTGGTTATCTACCTCCCAGAGCCCATTTATGGCTGGTCGCATTTGAATGTAGAAATTTAGGATGGACCCTAACATGTTCTATGCCTGCTGCAAAATAACAAACGAACAAAAATTGAAATATGTTTAGAATTAAACATACTAGATGTTTGATTTTCTTGCTTTGAAGTTGTTATACAAACATTTGATTTCGATCGTTTTTGTTATATCATGTCAATGAACATGTGAACTAAACATAAATTACAAGAAACTCATAACCATAATTAATAATTAGAAAAATAACAATTTGTAACTCCATATATATCCACTATACATTAGAATTTATGAACATTGATAATGTAAAATGCCAAAAACTAATTATTTGATAAAGAAACGAAAGAAACACAAATTCAAATTGAAAAATAATATTTGATTTGTTGTTAATTATAAGACCTAATGCCCCAAAAATGCATATATATTAATTCCACCACCTGCTCATATTCATTCAATATATAGCGGTAAGGCAATTCACTACAAAGAATGCTTAAACAAAAACAATCAAACACTTCCAAGTATCTTCTTTTTTTTTTTTTTCTTTTCTGTTAGTACTTACACACATGATTCTCGATCGTAAAAAAAAAGAAAAGAAAGCATTAAACGCAGACATGCAAACTGTAAAAACGAAAAGAAACAAAGGAAGAAAGAAAAAAGAAGAAGGAATAATTATTAAAGAAAAACAACTCATGCTCTATTAATTACCAGAAGTGGAAGCAACATCGCCTCTGTTGGTGATCTCGTAATCACCTGCTTTCCAAAACTGCTTGCAATTGTGAACAACCAGACCTTTTGGTTTCTTATAATTAACCAACGCAGCCTCCACTGGAACCCTCACCGACAATGGCCAAGCCTCTGTCACAGGCAAAGCCTCTTCGCCCTTCACCGGCCGGACAGAAGAGATAAAATTCCTGGCAAACTCGACTTTTGAATCGTTGGAGTCGTCGATATCCGAAGAACCACTCGAACTATTGGTTCTACTACTACTGCTATTATTTGTAAAAACTTGTGCGGTTCGATCCTTCGGTTCCGAAAGGTTATTACCTTCCGTGACAACTTTCTTTCCTTCATACTTCATGGTTGAGAAAGCGAGGGTTTGGCTTAAGGGTTAGGGTTTTGTTTAGAGCGCAAGAAAGAGCGAAAGTTTTCTTTGCTTTCTTTCTTTTAGGGTTCTTTCTTCTTACTTCTTATTTGTAAAGATTGTTAAAGAGGAAACAGTGCCACGATTATACACACACATATATATATATATATATATATATATAAGAGATATGCTATAATGCAATAAAATAATCATTTTTGGCCCATAAAAGTCCTAAGTGTTAAGAGGTTATAGGCTTATCAGTGGGTGGGACCACAACAATTATAGATGAGGCCTATAATCTCTTGCCACCTAACACTTTATGGGCCAAAAATGATCATTTTATTGCATTATATCATTTCTCTATATATAAAGGGCCGTAGCCAATAGGATAGCACCACGTGGAAAGCAAGCTCTCATAATCCCATTACAGGTCGGTTTAGAATTTTTTTTTTATTTTTGACATTAACGTGCGGCGCTTTGTTTGGGAGTAAGCAATTGTATTCATCATGTATCCTCTTCACAATGATGGCTCTTAAAAGAGAAATCACAATTGAGCTTATAATTAAAAGAGAAATCACATTGAGCTTATAATTAATTATTATTAAATTGTAGTTTTAAAAGTAATTTTATTTTTTTTGAGAGACATAATAAGAATTTATAAAATTATTCAAAAGAGAAATCATAATTGAGCTTATAATTCATTATTATTAAATTGTAATTTTAAAAGTTAATTCAATTTTTGAGAGATATAATAAAAACTTATAAAATTACTCAATTTTATAACATTTAAGCACGCGCAGGAAAATAAAGACATAAGAAAAGAGAGGAGGTTCAATCCTAATTCTCTTTTCTTTTATTATCTCTTATTTATGGTTTAAAATTTATAAATTATATCAGCTTGATTTGATAATCCAAAATAAACCAATCACACAGTACTTGCACAATTTAATTATTTAGTTATTGAGATGATAACTGTCACTTTGACTTATAAACTGATATGACAGTTCACAAAGCATTATCATATCAATTACAATTAAATTTAATTATTTAATCAATATGTTTTAACTAATTGAGTATATATCTTACAAGTAGACTGCCATTTGACATATCAATTTGTGGCAAAGCAAGAATCAGTTTATGATAAATGTGGAGATAATGAAGAAAGTGGAGATGGAAGTAAAATGTATAGAGTTTGAGTAATGTTATAAGTCATTCTTGTGTCACTCCAATAATGATATAACTTATAAAATTACCATTGGCCTTGTGATTGATTATTATTGAATTTTGATCAAATTGTGATTTTAAAAGCCACCTCATTATTAGAGTGACATAAGGGAGATACAAATATGACTTCTAGATCGAATTACTGATCAGTTGGAATTGTAGAGTTTGGAGTAGGTAACAATAATGATGGAAGACATATATGGAAGAGAAAATCAATTTGATTAGATGATTCATATGGACCATGGTAAAGTGAGTGAGTGAGTAATGACTTATTCTGGATTAATGTAGAATCAAATTTAAATATAATGACAAATTTTAGATTGTGAATGTGAGAAGAGAATTAGACGTGATCCATTTTTTCTCTTTTAAAAGGTGTTTTCTTCTCTATTTTAATTGTAGTCCTGATTATTCCCAAATAGTAGCTTAATCGGCTATTTTGATCATATTATATTTTTAAGAGTCTTTAAAGTCTTTATTTTTATTTTTAGGAGTTCTTATTCATTTAACGGTTATGAACTTTTATTTGTAAGTATTAGGAAATCGGTCTTTAATTGTTTAATTCCAATAGGATTTCATAGTAATAGCAGGATTATGAGTTTTAGCCTATTTAAAGGCAACTTTTAATTTGTTCTTTCAATTTTTGGATATTCTTAAGAGTATTCTCACTCTCACTCTCACACTCCCACATTTTTTTTAATTATTAATTATGTAATTAGCTAGGGTAATTTTGTATTTTATAAGGGTATATAGAAGGGATATTTCACCTATTTACCATTTAATTTAACCCTAATTAGTCCTAACCATAAGACTGACATTACAAATTTTTAAAATATGAAAACTGATAGCACCAAAACATCCATGTACGTAAGTGAAGTTTCTCCAATAATTAATAAAGTATAATAGCTAACTTAACAGAAAAATAAAATTCAAAGTGCTTATCGAAAATTAATTATTAAATTTGCAGGACGCACGTACACCTTTACTTATGTGAGTCATACAAATTCAATAATTGATTTTCAAAATATAGGGATGAAAGAATAATGGGAGAATACAAAATAACATTGCTCAATCAGCAAAAGTTTCGAGGGAATTATAACATAATAATTAAAACAAGAATTAAGAGAAAATATCAAGCAAAAGTAGGCACAATTTCATTTTTATAATCATTCATAATAAACTTGGTATGTAACTTGTAATAATTTTAATCTTAAATATTTGGCTTATTTGATCATGTCCATTAAATTTAGGGTTGCTTCTCTTGTTCTTGGAAGTGGAAATATTGGACTCCATCCCATATTGTCCAATGTCCACTATCGTTGTTGAACTCCATCCTGTATAAATTTAAGGGAAAAATGTCTAAGTTTCTTAGAAGTCCCTAAGTTATCACTTTTTGTCAAATGACTCCCTAACACACAAATTTAACGGAACTCTAAGGGAAGGATCAACCTATTTGACACAGATTGAAACTTTTGATCACAGTACAAAAAATGAAACTTCTGGGACATTTTCCTAAATTTAATAAATGCTATTCTTGCCTATCATTCAACGAAATCTTAAATGAGCATAACTTGATTTTTATTTTTTTTTTATGTTAAAGTTCTGAGAAATTTTATAAAGTTTTTTTCATTTTCTTTTTCCTTCTTTTGGGATGAGCCAGCTATTGTCGACCTACTCTAGAAAGTAGAAAGGGTCAATTTCCTCATTGTACAACCAGCCGGGAAGAAGAGGGTACGTAGGTATATTGACGGACATGAAAGTCAAACAAAGTGTTAATGAAGCTGGCGATTGCTTGCGGTGGAGCCGGTGGAGGTAAATCAGGTCAAAGAATCGAAGGGCTTTAAAGATATCTACTTCTTTGGAATATTGTTGATTTTAAAAAGAAGAATATTAGGCTTACAAATACATTTTATGAAAAAAAAATTTACAAATTGGTGTACTACAACATGATTGAATATGAGATAAATTTAAATTTTGAGAAACTTAATCATGTTGTGTCACATCAGTTTGTAAAAGTTTTTTTTTTTTTTTTTTTTAATGTGTTTGTAAGCCTAATATTTCTCTTTTTAAAATACATTTGAGAAATATTACATATCCTGTTAAAATTGTATGCGAAAGAAATACATCGATTTAATATCCGTCATCGGATTCATCTTTTGTTTTTTTCAATTCATCCAAAAAAAAAAGAAAAGAAAAAAAGAAACAGAAAACAATATCTTGATTGCAGAGAAGTTTTTTAGGTCTTACTTAAATTAGGATTTAATCGAGCATGCCCTAGAAGATATTGCTGTATGATAATGAATGGAAAGGAAATGTATAAGATATAAGTTTTGGAAGGAGTCCAGCAAAATAATTTATATAATTATCAGTTTTTATTATTCAATTCACGAACCACTTCATTAGTTTCTTTATGGTTAATATGTCAACGGCTTCATTAAAAGACAAAATAGGCAATACTTTTATAAAGATTTATAAACACTCGAATAGTCGGCAGTGATCTCATTTAATTTGAAGAGGCCAGGAAATTTTGGTATATATAATCCGTATCAGCACGGCAGTTATACATTCATTATTATCTTAAATAATATTCCAATATTAATTAATTTTTAATTTTTTTTAACAAATCATATGTGATAGACTGATCATAGTTGTAGGATAAAAAATTATTTAATATTATGGATCAATGCAAAGAATATTATGTAACTTTTAGAATATGGTTTTAATTGTATAGCTAGCCAAACTTATAATTTAAATGGAATTACCCTAATTATGATCTGTTAACGTTTTAATTAAGTTATCATAATTATGAAAGTATTTAAATCTTATACGGAGTATTAATCTGAAACATTCTTCAAAATGTGACAAGTATAAATTATGTCAGCAATAATCTTAGTGGCATTTTATTAAGAACAAGAAGAGTAATAATTGAGACCTAGCTTGACATCGTCACCTCCTCTCTCATTTTTTTTTTTTAAAGATTCTTTCTTGTGTCGGTGATGAAATCAATTAATATTTTTATCAATATATATTAATCTTCTAATATAATGCTATATATTAAGGGGAAGTCTTCAATTCTATGGAATTGAAGTTAAATTTGGACTAAATTATTGAAATGAAGCTCTCTATTGCATCTCAATGGGCAATCTCATGTAAAAGATTGTATGGATTTCACTTGCTTAGACAAATATTTGAACCGTTCGTCCCTATATATCCGTTTGGACAACTACACGAACAAATAGAATTCAAACAAGTACTTCTCACATGATTCTACTGATTGTTCAGACAAATATTAAAATAATTTCATTCCTATTTATTCACACATGCAGCTCTAATTACTGAAGTTCAAACAATCTCTCACGAGCCGAGCCTATCCGTTACAATAGACAACCAGCTGATAATCTTTGCATGGCACCCAAATAGTTAAAACTAATTCAACGGAAAAAAAATTGTCTCTTCATTAAAGTCAAATCAATCAACAAATTCTATATCGCCTTAACTGTAGAAGGAGATACAAGTGGATGTTAACAGTACGTAGCACGGAATATAGACAAAAGGCAATCATGTCTCCAAAGAGCTTTACCATGTGGCTAATAGTGCACGGTAGTAACTTTTCGTATAAGTAATTATAGAATTGTCAGCTCAAAATTTATTTATTTCCATTAATTGTAGGTACATAATGGAAATAGTAATAATTAATTGGATTATTTTAAAATTTTGGTTGGCGAGCAGCCAAAAATTGAAAAAACAAATACATGGATGGTGGATTGACTTTTATCCCACCATTCAGTAATTAGCCACGGGAAAAAAGAAAGCAAGGATTCATCTCCGGATTTGAAAAGTCTCATTAAGTAATTTCCAGGACCACTGCATGCACTAACTAAGCCTACTTCAATTTCTACTCGTATACCTCTATATATAAACACATTGAAAACGACAAATATTAAAGGAAAAAGATACATCCCGTGGGCGGCTAAAAACTGTATATAAATAGTAAGTCTTTCACCCATCCATCCTCTGACGCTGTCAATTTATACAGTAATCTAACCAGACATCCTAATAATCCGCTAAGAGAATATATAATTAACAAGTCATATACTAACTAGGGCTCTATTTGTAATTTTTCATAATTTTGTTTAAAAATACACTTTTAATTAGGCCAAATAATGAACTATATAATTAAATTAACAAATCTTTTTGTTTCTTAATCATTTCATGATCAATGATAAAAGTAATCCCATAAACATGTCCCTCAAAAAAAGAAAGATATATAGATAGATATGGTGGTAAGAAAAGTTTTTGTCCACTTCCATCTCCATTCGAGGAGCTGGCCTCTTCATGTCACTGTAAGGGTAAAAAAAGATAATTGGAATAGTGTAGCATAGACAAAGATAGGCTCGTAGGCCCCCTCTGTCCTTCAAACGTTGACAAGTGGGTTGCCTTTAAGAATATTTTATATCCCATTTGAGCTTTATATATAGCAGACGAAAGCTAGTGGTGATCATCGTCAACTAAAGACGCAAGTGAGGCCATATCCCAGCACTAATAAGACTCTTCTCCTTCAATTCCCCTCTTATCCTCTTCTTCATTCTAGAGTTACCCAAATGGCTACCTTCCTCTGAATCCTCTTCTTGTGCGCATGATTTCGTCTTTCCTTTTTCCAGTTTCATTAGATTAAGGTATCATGAGTAACACAATGAGGCCAAGGATCAAGGTGAGGTTTCATTTGGTTTACGACAGAGGTTAACCAAATCACCCAACACTTTCAAAGCATTCCTTTTACGTACCCAGCTCTCGCAGTATGTTGTGTGAGTGATTTTTAAGCTCATATATATCCTATATAGATATTATAGAATTAGCTATTTTCTGGTTAATTAATTTTTGTACCGACGAAAATGGATGCGATCACTAAGGAAAAAGGGAAGAGGGGGCTGATCATCAAGACATGGGAGCGATGCAAATCCATCGGGCGAGGCCCAAAGAGGAGTTCGGGTTCGGGGCCCGTACGTGGCCTAACTCTGAAGAGCAAGTCGTGGCCGTCGCTGGTGGAAGAGGAAAAGCGTGCTAGAAAACGACGGGTGGCTCCGGAAGGTTGCTTTTCGGTGTATGTGGGGCCTCAAAAGCAAAAGTTTGTGATAAAAACAGAATATGCAAACCATCCTCTATTCCAGATGCTGCTTGAAGAGGCGGAGTCGGAGTATGGTTATGATAACCAAGGCCCGCTTGCTCTTCCATGCAACGTTGATATCTTTTACAAGGTATTGTTGGAGATGGAGCTGGATTGCCGTGATATTCATCACGGCTGCGGCTTGAAGCGTTATGGCTCTTATCACCTTCTTAGCCCCTCTAGAATGGTCGCCACAAATATTCACTACTTTTAAATGTGTGCCTAGCCTGCCTGCCTTTTGATTCTCATCTTTTCTTTTCTTTTTGTTCTTCTTCTTAGACTCGTATGATATAATTAAGTGTTTTAAGAAGGTAATAATTTTGTGGGGTTTTTTTCTTTCTCTTGTAACATGGTTAATTATGTGGGATTCATGGGTGTTCTAATTACTTTCTGTAATCATGTACTGTTGTAATCCATATGCAGGAAAGAAATCCAAGCTATATATTTTTGTATCAGAGTATTTGTGATCTCTCCCTAGTTTCTTCACAAATCTTCATCGATCACCCATTCAAATCCAACATTCTAAACTACTTGTAACTTCAAAAAACTTTTCCATTTTCATGAATAAAAACAAAACCAATAACATCTATAAACACCCACACCAACTCAAACGAAAATGCATACATGTAATTTTCACTTACACTTTTACTGCAGCTAGCTAGCATGTTAAATTTTATGTGAAAATCATGTGCATTTTAAATGGTTAATTTAAAGAAAAAAAAAAAAACTATATTCACTTGAATAATTCTCAATTATGTACTACTAAAAAAAAAAAAAACTTTTAATTAATTAGTTTCATTTTAGCCTTTGACTTGATGAGTAGTGGGGTCTGGTGGCCAACGGATATTGATTATACTATACATGTTGGATCTTGGCAGTGTCAATAACTCCAATTAGTCTGATTTTCGCCTTTTGACTTATTAGATGGACGGCTGGCCTGATGGCTAACGGATGAGTATGACTATTTTACGTTATATATATACACACACATTGATACAGCTTATAACATTTCTGATCTATTTCTGGACTAAAATTTTAATTTTAGAAAAATTGGATTGTATTGCATATTTTTTTTAAGGGATCATCATAATAAAGTTTTAAAAATATACTTTATATATGCTTAACAATTTTTTTTAGAGGCCAGAAGGGCCCCTCCTGGCCCCCCTTGGGTTCCGTCCGTGACTGTGGTAGGGCAGGCATGGCATATATAGGCTTAAGAATAAGAATGTATCACAAATTAATTTAGACATCATATGGCTCGCAGACGACGACATAATTATGATCATCTTGGGTGGGGTATGAATCGTATGATGGATGGAGAGTGACTGGTAGGTAAGGAGCTTAATTACATTTGCGATTTGGTGTATGTTTTAATTACTTGATTATTTGTAATTGCATAAACAATCCCGTTAAATGCTGCGCTCAATTAATAAAATTCAAGAAAACTCAAGATCCCTTGCAATTTTTCAAATTATGTGAATTTAATTAGGCCGTTTCTTGCATCAAACAACTTAAAAAAGTTACTGCTTATTAAAACAAAAAAACACTTGATGAAAATACATCGCATGCAAAAGTAAAGCTTAATGATCTACAATGGATCCTTATCCAAATCGAATAAGGCTAAAACAAAGGCTTTAATTAGTTAAAGATTTAGAAGTCTTAGTTTCAGCTACTCTCTCTCTCTCTCTCTCTAAGGATTAATGTAATTATTTTTGTTACGTGTGTGGTATAATAAAGCCAAAATTGATGAAATCAATAAGATTAGTTACTTGGTTTTGCGTAAGGATCATTCTAGCTTGATAACAGGTGGCATGATTGCAAAGTTAACCCATGCTATATATTTACGTAAGGATTTTCTTAATTATATATAATGGGTTCACCGTTCACACAAAATAAAAAAACTCGATTAAAAAAATTTGGGACGTATGTTAACTTCATTTTCACGTTTTCTTGCACAACTTAATTATAAAAGCATTTACTAAGAGTCCCACACTTTCAATTATTTAGTCCATGCTTAATGAATAATATTAGTCATAGTATGGCTAACTTATATGCCGGCGTGGTACTATCATGTCAGTAAAAAAATATAGTTGCACATTTTCCTGATCGGTACTACTTCCAACCATTACACTTGAAGTCAAAAGATAGTCGGTCACTCATAAAAAATACTAATAAAATTTTATTTTAATTGACATGACAGTATCGTGTTATACTCCTATATTGGTGTATATGGGGTCGGTATATGCTTTCGCCAATCACCGTGTAGCATGGGATAGATGACTTTCATTATTATCGGCCACCGTTGTAAGTTTCTATGAATGTTGGTGTGTGTGTATATGCTTAGTCAATATTACCTTCAACAATTATGATTATATTTAATTTTCTTCCATTTTAAAGAAATAGATATAGTTTCATTGACGCCAGAAATTTGTTTACCTTCAACAGTCACATGAATGGACCACTTACCAATAGAATTACATGAATGGACTTTTCATACTAAGCTTCGTACATGTATTGCCCCTTCTTTGAGGCGTGCCATTACTTACTTAAATATCACAATTGACCTTCAAGGGATTTTTAAAAAAATTATTTTCTTTTTTTTTTTCTTCATTCAACAAGCCATTTAATAAGTTCAACTATTGTTTTTTTTGTAGTATACAAGTAGTTGAACCACTAAACGCTCGCTATTTGTGCTTTTTTATTTTATTGATATCGTTTTTTAAAAAACAATTGGGGTTAATTAACTACATTTATGATTTACTCTCTTCTAATTATCAATTTTTTTACAATGTTCTTCTTTCAATGTTTTAATTTTTTCAATGTTCCCCTCCTCCAATTTACCACTACCATAGTAATTAATGTTCTCATTTTGCGACTTATAATAATATAAATATCATTTATTAAGATTGCAATTGCAATGTTTTCGTTCCGTTGAGACATTGTAACTCCAGTAATAGATCGAATGATTATTATAAAGAAAAAAATTGATATAATTGAATGACGGTAAATGTAATTTCCCTAAAAAAATATATAATATTAGGCATTGATGCTCCTACGTGATGGGGATGGGTACTGCCATGTCCATTATTATTATTATTTTTTTAAAAGTGTCCATTAATTTTCTTGATCTACTAAAAAATGCTAATGCAAATTGATTTGTCCCATTCAACTAGCCGAAAAGAACAGTTGTTGTAAGTTTTAAAATAATAGAATAAGAGTAATCATATACATCTTTAAATCAGTTTTCTCATATTCTTAGGTCACTTTTAAAATTATTATTAAATTTGTAATAATATTTTTTTATTATTAAATAATTCAATTGTAGTTTCACCTATAATTGAATAATTTGATTATACAATTGTATTATATATTCTATTTATAATAAAGGTAGGCTATAATTTTTTATTTTTTATTTTTTTGGTAGAAAAAAACATAGAATAGAGATGGGCTTTCTTTTTCAAACTGTGGCAAATGGGTGAATACAAAGAGCACTCAGCACGCCCGTGCAATTTTTTTTTTTTTTTTTTGCATTAAAATATTTTTAAAAAAAATTTCCTTCACGGCGTGCGTAGTCTGTATCACGGCTCGTGGCAAATTATATAAACTTAGAAAGCTGGTCTATGCACATTTGAGCTGCTTAAGCCTGGGCAGATGGTGCTGCCACAAAATTCCACAAAGGGAGTGTTCATGAAAAGGAAATGGACGTTTATCATGATCTCTTGCTTCTACATTCCATTCTTCTCACTTGTACAGTTTTTTTATTGGAAGGGTATTCAATGCCATAATGGCAATCTCAATTATACCTGTAATTAATTACACGAAATTCCGCTTCAAAACGAAATTCCACCAATTATCAGGAGAAGGAATGCTAATTCCACAAGTCAGTCCATCAAAAAAATATAATCAATCATGTTTATCATTGTTTTGTACTTTTATACTAAATTATTCATAAAAATGCCTCCACTTATTTATCCACTTGAACTACAATCTCATGGATGCAAATTTAGGGACAATTCCACTTTTGCATGATTCCAATACCATGAGTAAAAGTAAAACTCAATTAATTAGTGGATTGTTGTGTCATACACAGTTCCCACAACTATATAAAAATAAAACTTACCATTAACCATTATCTCGGGTACAGAAAAGATGATATGACGTTTTAAACAAGTTATTTACTATCGTATATGCAGTCGAATCAGTACTTATCTAAAAAATTTAAGCCAGTGAAAAAATATTAAATGCATTATATATTTTTTTTGATTTGATAAAAGTGAAACCCAAACCAAAATCACCCCAGTTCAATAACTGATCACGTCAACCATCATCCCACGGGCTCAAAATCACCCAATACAGTTAAGTTCTCAGCCATAAACACCCAATTTAATTAATTCCCCCCTAATATCAAACCAAAACCTCAAAAAAAGTAAATTAATTTGAATAAAAACATACAAATCCAGTGATCCACACTCAAAAGGAGAAAACAAAAAGAATTTTCGTGACTCGGCCTTGATAGCTGCAGTATGTGTCTCACTAGTTTTTTTCCCACTCCAAGAGCCTTCCACCAATCTGGGGAACAATTCTCTATGATAAACAGAATGTCCTCTGCAAACTTCATTTTTAATTAGAGCCATCAATTTTGCAGATCAAAGACATGCATGTTTAAGTCAAGAACACGATACGAATACGGTGAAAGAGCAAGACAAATTATTGGAGTATAAGAACAATATTATCATGTTAATTAAGCAGTTGCAGTGCTGTTAGACCTACAAGGAGCACTCAGGCCTTCGGTTAGAGTAATAATCAGCACAAAATATTGAAAACCCACCCAGAAAACCCTCCACTAATCACTGCCAAAAGGCCCAACTGAACCCACGACACAACTAATTGACCCATCAAATGGCCCACTCGGAACATTCTGGAAATGGCAACTGAAGGGACACGACCCACTTGGAATAGGATCCTCTCCAAGCCGGTTCACGGTGGCTAATGTTAATAAAATAAAAAATTGTTGTTGTTCCTTTTTCCAGTTTCTTTATTTGAATAGAAGCCGGTTCATTGTTAATGTCCAAACTTTCAATTGTATCCATGTTTTTTTAATCTTTCTGCCAATAATTTTACTGTTTTTTTTCTTCTTCGGCCAGTGTATGCTTATCAAATAGCAGTTCTCTTTCTCTCGACAAACGACACAAGATTGCTTGTCGAAAACAGAGACTGAGCCACAACAGAGAGCGACAGTGAAGGTGGACACATGATGGCCAACACATCGATCATACTCCACAACGCCGTGATCGTGACCATGGATCCCGAACGCCGGGTGTTTCGCAACGGTGGGATCTTCATCCGACACGACACAATCGAAGCCATCGGTCACTCCCCCGATATTCTTCGCGATTTCTCTGCTCTCGCCAACCAGACCATCGATCTCCACGACCAAATCCTACTCCCAGGTCCTCTCCCTATTCTTATTAGTTTTCCTTGGTAATAAACGTTATGGCGATACAGTGGTAGTTGGAGAGATTAATTCTTTTGAATCAAAAGGACTTTTCATTTCTCACTATCAAAACAACTACTTGCTTAATTGTGACAAATTGGTTGCCTAGGCACTGTACTGAAACTTTTATTACAAAGTGACAGCTACTACATGAACTGAAATGACTGCCGCAACAGTATGGAAAAAATTTATAGAAAAAACAGTTATAATCCAAGCATTTTCCCCCTTATTTATTTATTTATTTATATATTAACCCAAACATTTTCCTACCAAATTAGTATCATTGTCTAAGGTCTCATAACTGATTAGATTACGTGTTTGGTGCTAACCAGGATTCATCAACACTCACGTGCATTCTTCTCAGCAACTAGCGAGAGGGATAGCGGATGATGTGGATTTGATGACATGGTTGCACGGTCGCATTTGGCCGTACGAATCCAACATGACTGAGGAGGATTCCTATATCTCCACTCTGCTGTGCGGTATCGAACTCATCCACTCTGGTGTAAGCACCCACAGAGGCACAGACATTCTTTTGTTTTTGGTTTTTTTTTTTGGGGGTGGGGTTGGTGTTTCTAATGTTGTCGTTGATGATATTTGTGGTTTTTTGAATCAGGTAACATGCTTTGCTGAAGCTGGGGGGCAGCACGTATCTGGAATGGCGAGGGCAGTGGAGTTATTGGGCTTGCGCGCATGTTTGGCCCAATCAACCATGGATTCTGGTGAGGGTTTGCCGGCATCTTGGGCGACTAGAACAACAGATGATTGTATTCAGGTTGAGTTTATGCCTTTTTTGTCTTCACAATGTTGTACTTATTCAAGTTTCATGTGTGATGGAATCCCATGTTAAGTAATAGCTATAAAAGTAATATTGAGTAATAGCAACAGAAGTAGGTAGTTGATCAAATGTCGTTGATCCAAACTCAATGGCTTAAATTTTTGGTTAAAGTGGTATGCAAAATGTTATAACAAGGCTACATGAAGAAGTAAAAACTTCCCCTAGGTGCTTTTCTCCTAACAGATTTTACATGTGATTTATTTTTTTATATTGCCAAATATGTTATATTCATTCGTTTTTGTTGTTCTTGTCATCAATTTGATTTGCTTGTGTTAAGGGCTCAGTCTCAAAAGGAGCTCTACAACAAGCACCACAATACGGCAGATGGGCGCATCAGAGTATGGTTTGGAATTAGGCAAATCATGAATTCAACTGATTGTTTACTGCTTGAAACTAGAGATGCTGCGAGAGAACTGAAAACTGGAATCCACATGGTAAGGAAAACTATAGCTTCTGGGAGAGCATGCTTGTGCATTACATGCCTTCTCTTCCATACTGTATATGAATTACAAGATATGATCACTACATTACGATACATATAATCCATCAGCCTTTGAAGATATCTATCCTGATAGATTTGTTTAATTCGTGCTGAAGCCTTCTTGTCAAACTAGAAAAATGTCAAGTGAGCAGCCGTTCTTGCATGACATATGAAGTTTCTGTCATACATTATGGACCAACATTGGCATAATGTAAATGGTACAATTTTACAAACATTTCTCTTCAATATTTCAAGTAGGTTTTATGAAATGGATGTGAATAACTTTTAAGTTTTAACTTATTTTGAAAGGTTTTCAAAAAAAAAAAAAAAAAGGAAAAGAAAAACTAAATTCCAATTGTCTTTTTCTTCTCGAGAATCCTCAAATTTCCTCCAATTTAAACATTAAAGTTCTGCAACATGTCAGTTTGATCTGGCTGACCTTTGATGCTAATGAACATTATGGATTTTGGAAATAGAATGACTTGACCTTTCTGGTGTTTAGCATGTTGCAGAGATACCCTATGAGAATCAACTGATGATGGATACTCGCAAGGTTGATCATGGAACAGTTACATACTTACAGAAGATAGAGTTCCTCCAAAACAATCTGTTATCAGCTCATACAGTTTGGGTCAACAGTACTGAGGTGAATTATTTTTTCTTTTTGCTTGCTGCACTTTAAGAAAATCAATAGATCTTAGTTTTTCTTGTGTGTACCATCTTATTAAAAAACAGGAAAAGTAAGGATGATGTTCTATACTCTGAAAAGGTGGCGAGTAGAATAAAAATTACGGGTTGGTAGAAGTGTCAGTGGAGTTGGACTTTCCATTATTGGCGTTTGATCTGTTTGGATTTTGTGGCTTGGGTTCTTTTAGTTGAAAATATGAGCATTGTTTACATACCTATTCTGTTTGTCAAAAAATTTCGTTCATACATATAATTTACCATTCTGGGTATTCTTTAATTGTTTGAACTTATTCCTTGTGATAATTATGATTCTCTGTACCATGGATGGTATAAAACTGTACATCTTATTCTTAATTTGGGATTACAAGAAGAAGAAAAGGTTTCAAGAGTAACCAAACCTTAACCATCAATATGTTGAATGTATATACCATGATCAGCATTAGAATTGATGCTATATACCATGTTCCCACGCTAGTAGGTGGTAATCCTTAAAACTCATGCTAATCAGTGTAGCATTCTCTGAAGCTATATGTATTGATGGCAACTGGCATTAAGTGAAAAATGGTATTGAGTTAAGTCAAAGCAGACAAACTGTTGGGAGCATATATTACATGCCTATTGCAATGTTGAATGTGATGGTGTATGGTAGTTACTCCTATTACTTCATCAATTACTGCCGGCGATATCCATATTTGTGTGTCATGCCTTTTCTTATTTCGTGGTTTTAGTATAGTGACTGTTTTCTTCTACATGTCTTCTTCAGATTGGTTTTCTTGCAAGGGCTGAGGTCAAAGTATCTCACTGTCCCGCTTCTGCAATGCGAATGCTTGGATTTGCACCTATTAGGGAGATGCTTGAGGCTGGCATTTGCGTCTCCCTGGGAACAGATGGGGCACCATCAAATAATAGAATGAGCATTGGTTTGTCCAAATACTATATCAATAGTTGGCTTTTTTCTGAATTGCTCATTTTTCGTTAAAAACTGTCACTCCTTTAGTATCTCAGACACATTCCATCCCGTACACACTGAAAGGAAGTATATGCTAGGTATTAGCTGTAACTGATATGCATATTTAAGAGGATCCTTGTGGAGGAAATGCCAGCTTCTCTAGGGTCTGCTGCATAACCTGTAATTAACTGGAGCAAAAGGAGTTTCAATTTACTATATCAGTTCAGTACAATCTTTTCTTGATAAATGTTTTTTGGAATTAAGGATTCTCGCTGTAAGACTTGTGTCTGGAAATTAATATGTGGATTCACCTCTTTGTAGTTGATGAGATGTACCTCGCTTCTCTTATTAACAAAGGACGGGAAGTTTATGCAAAAGGAACCACTGATCCCACTGCTCTTCCCGCCGAAACAGTCCTCAAAATGGTGACACTAAATGGTGCAAAATCAGTACTCTGGGATAATGAAATAGGTTCCCTTGAGGTTGGAAAAAAGGTTGGACCATTTCTTCAAATTAGTCACCTTTTTTTTTTTTGCTTCATTCTCCTTTTAAGTTTTCCCCAGAGTTTAAGTTTTATTGCATGAAGAGAAGTTCCTATCTAGATCACTGTTCAGCTATGTTTAGTTATATCTTCCATTAGATCACAATTCCCATATTGTTTTGGTCATTCTCCTGACGATTGAGGCTGATTAATGTTTGTTCCTTATATTGTAGGCTGACATGGTTGTTGTCAATCCTTCCTCTTGGTGTATGGTTCCTGTTCATGATTGGTATGAACTCCATCCTAGAAGAAAAGATATGCAGTAATTTTATTCATAAACTATTTTGTAAGTTTTGGAATGAATTTATTCCATTACTTGGATGGTTGTTCATCTTTCTTGAAAATGAATCTTCTTGGTCTTCTTTCTTGGTTTTCTATTTTATGGTGTGTTTTGTGATTAGATTGTGGTTGAAAGTACGTGAATCTAGTTACTTAAAATTTTTCTGATTAATAAGTAATGATTTGAAACTCGATCGTGTGGAATAATCATTGACCTGACCATCAGTTATTCTCAATTTTTTTAGTATTCTCTGGCTTTTGTTGCTAATAAGTACTATATTCTATCTGCCCGCGAGGGTTATAGCTTGAATGGCTGCTCGTTTGGTGTTCCTCTTCATAAGAACAGAAAAGTGTTATAGTCTCTCTGTTCAGCTTCGTGTATTCTTCTCATTATCATCCAACCAGTAATTTGTTCAGGTAGATAGATTACCGATTTGTGATCTCTTATTGAATGTTTTGCTTTACTACAATGCAGCATATCCAGCATTGTGTACTGCATGCGAAGTGAAAATGTGGTCTCTGTTATGTGCAATGGCCAATGGATTATGAAGGACAAGAAGATTTTGCGAGTAAATGAGGTATCTTGAAGTTACTTTTCATTGGTGTCAGTTATAAACTGAAAGTTAACAGTATTGGCCTTCTTTTTCCTTGTTTCTAAGAGTTCCATGGTTTACTTATGGATGAAAATTGTAACTCAACAGGAAGATGTTATTTTGGTGGCACGGAAAGCTGCTAGCGAGATTTTGAAGAGGGCAGGGATAATAATTCCAAACAGAATGAATATCCTGTAATTGTTCAATTTCTTTTGTGATGAAAGTACTTCCTGAAAAGCATTTGCCTTTGTATGATTGTATTTTTTGATGCTACCATCTGAGACTACTCACTGCAGCTAAAAGCCTTGTTACTCGGGCTTCTCGTCTCCATCTCCTAGTTTGCTCTTGGCACCTCAAGCAATCTAGCTTGATACCACATATTGCATGCAATGTGGAAAGCATTTTCTTCATTAACTCTATTGTAATTTCCGTCCGTCCCTCAAAATCTTAGTCAACAATAAGAGCATAATTAATTTGCTGTAATTTTTTTTTTTTTTTTTTGTGAGTAATTTGCTGTAACTTTTTACTTTTCCTAAACAAAGGAGGAGGTCCTGCAATGGATTTGTTGTGGATCAAAGATAGAACATGAAAACGGAGAGGTCCTGCTTGACATGTTGCAAACCAATGTTGCCAAACTGGCGGAATTTAGAAGACCGGAGTTTATGTTGCACTTAATTTGAACTTTGGCCCATTAAAACAAACATGACAAAAAGCAAGTAAACCATAAAATTGATAAACACAAGAAATTTAAAAAACACATAATCAAAATGTTCGAAATTCATTTGCAATTAAGGATCTATTTGTTTTGACGAATGATCCTTTATGGAAAAGGTTTTTTTCTATTTTTCGGTGTTTGATATGACCATTTTTTTTTTTTTTTTTGGTCAAATTGAAAACATTTTCGGTTGGCCGGAAAAATCTTCTTTAAGTTGTGTAAAATGGTTTTTTTTTTTTTGTAAATGATTTTTCAAGTTTGAGTTTTTCTTTTGCTCACGAACCCTCTCATGTAGTTCATTCTCAGTTGCTAGTAGCTGCCACTAGAAATCGCCTACTGTCACTAGTCATTGTTGTTGTCATTGATTTTTTGTACAAGTCAAACACTGAAAAATATTTTTTGTTTCGAAACAAATAGAGCCTAAGATTCACTTAGAAAATGAATTTTGAAGTACAATGATGCTATCAAAACTCTTGTTATGCTTGTTAATGTTGGTGTTAAATACAATTGTATTTTAAGAAGAATGTTATGCTTTGAGTTATTTGTTAATATATTTTGAAAATGATAAAATATTCTAATCGAATAAAAAACCCATAATTAATATTTTTGGGTAAAAGAAGAATTAGTGCGGGGGCAAAGTCGTCACCCGCGTAAACTCGGAAGAATCTAGGGTCATCTAGAAGAACTCCAGGCGCCCCACTATATAAAGCCCCCCAATTCGAAAATTATCTGACCTGAAACTTCTCGAACTTTCAATACCCTCCTAGAACCAGAGACACTGTCCGATTCCACTCTTTATAAACACCAGAATCCTATTTCCTTCTCACTCAAAAAATCCAAAACACAGCAAACACTTTCGTAATTACAAAAAACATTGAGAGATCTAATTCGGTGATGGATAGCCATTGGTGTTTCCCATCGCGCTACCTGCAGAAAACCGCACCTTCTCGGAAGGTGGTGTCGATCCCGGTCCAATTCGTCGGGTCGGGCGGGCGGAGTAGGTCGGACTCGGCCGTGAAGATCCAGAAGGCGTTCCGGGGGTTCCTGGTGAGGAGGAGCGTAAGGAAGATCGCGGAGATAAGGCGCGAGGTCGAGGAGATGGAGAGGAAGGTTTCGGAGGAGTCGACAGTGGAGTCGATTCGGTGCGATTCGAAGGAGAGGCTGAGGGTGAACGAGGCGCTGATGAGTTTGCTCTTCCGGTTGGACTCGGTGAGAGGCGTGGACTCGGCGGTTAGGGATTGCCGGAAGGCCGTGATCAGAAGGGCGATCATGTTGCAGGAGCTTGTGGACGCGATCGTCGCCGGCGTCGGGGAACAAACCCTAGGTTCGACCGGTGGAGGCGCTTCCGAGGCCGGTAAAGAAATTGCCGGAGCTGTTGATCAAACCCTAGAAGCTCCGAAAGTGGATGATGGAGAATTGCGAGGTAAAGCCTCTGAGACAGAAATTTCTGCTGCTGATTTAGTCGATAATTGCTGCGATGCGCATGAGAATTGGGGAAGTTTGGAGGAGTCGGAGACTCATGTTGTCGATTCCATACCTAATTCCTTTGAGTCTATGCCTAATTTTAGTGAGGCTAATGATAAACATTGTGAGAATTCGGAGAAGGTGGATTTGGGTGGAGTTGACGAAGTGGGTGTCGAAACGAAGGCGAATGGAAGTGAAGAAATTGCTGAGAGCGTGGGGATGAGTCAGAGTGAGTCTGGGTCCTCTGCGGATCCTGATAGTTTGGTTGAAGGAGTTGAAGAAAATTCAACGAAGCAAGAGGAGGAGGGAATGGAGATTGTTGGACCTGAGAGAAAAGAAGAAGTGGGTGGTGATGGGGGAAGAGAGGAGAGCAAGAAAGGCAGCGAAGTTCTGGAGAGGATGATGGAAGATAATGAGAGAATGATGGGTTTGATGACGGAGCTCTTGGAGAAGAATGAGATGCAGACTCGATTGCTGAGCTCGCTGTCTCATCGGGTGGAGCAGCTGGAGAGGGCTTTCATGTGTGAGAAGTTGAGGAGGAAGAAGAAGAAGAGGCACGCATTTGGGGCCGTAGATGGCCTAGAAAAATTGCCCGATACAAGGAAGTCCGGTAAGAGATAGCAGGCTGGCGATCTGATTGTATAGGATTCTGAAAGCTGATGACCTGAAGATGTTGTTGAGAAAATAAACATGTTGGTTTCTTTTCCTTCTTGGGATCTTCCTTTAATCCATTTGAAGTTGTGTTTGGCCAAATGCGAATCTGTTTTCTGTACAAAGATTTAAAATCGAGTTACCTTTTTCTTCTTTGTTATACTGTATGTATGTCTCTGTTTTTTACAATCCTTTTGGTACCCTTCTTGCCATTTTTTATGTATTCGCGAACTCGAAACAAAAATCATGAATTAAAACATGTTAAGATTCAAAACATGAATTCGACATGTTTTTGTTACAGAAGCTTAACTGTGATGTGATGTAATAACTCATGATATTAGATTAAAGCCTCAATTAGCTCCTCTAGCACAGAGGTCACAATCCCAGAGGTTATGAAGGCATTGAAGGGTCCATTGAACAGTTATCAGAAGCTTGTAAAAGAAATCACAAATTTCTCTATAGAATCGTATGTTTGGGATTGTGACCTCTGCGCTAGAGGGGCTTAATTTTTCACAAGTATATTTTGGCTAACTAAAAAGTTGTTCATGTGAGGCATGCCATTAGGAAAAAAGCTTTTTTGTTAAGACGGTCTTTAGAGTTGTGAGGACACAGGTTTTCACCTTAATATGTATATTGTAATGGACCGGTGTTTTTTAAACAATTTTTTAAAACTTACATTAAAAATGTTAAACGCACGTTAATTTAATAGACTTAGATAAATTTTTTACAATAAAAAAAAACAATTCTATTAAAATATAATATTAATTTCCAAAGACAATTTCTTTTAAAGCAATTTTCTTGTAATTTTTTGAGCTTGTATTTTAATTTTTACTTAACTTTGTAAGAATTATGTGATTAAAAGCGACAAATGCGATTGACCAAGTCTGTTGATGACTCACTTTCTCAACAAAAAAAAACAAAGGGTCTGTTGACTCATATAGTTTATTAATCTTAAACAAAAAAAAAATGAAAAATAATTTTTTTTCATTTACGAACACATGTAATCGTCTATGATTGATTATTAATTAATCTTCTGTAATCGCTTGGAATTGATGAATTTAGAAGATCGCCGTAGTTTTTTTTTTTCTTCATAATTAAGCGTAACTAATGCTAGACCAACCAATTAGTATACAATTCTTTTGCAGTCTGATTGAAGCCATTAAAAAAGATTTAACAACTTTGACTCACCTGCTTATACTTGAGCAATCTCAAATTAAATGTGTCAGTAAGTTGTTGTAAAAGGGAAAAATTACACTTATCTTTTCAATTTACCACTCCATTTATCATGTTTTTTAACATTTCAATTTAATTAATGTGTTCTACTAATCTTCTTTTGATATTGCAATGCCCGTGTTGCCTTAAAAAGATAAAAATACTCATAAAAACCTCAAAAAAGTAGAAAATTATTAAAGACTTTAGTTTGTAGGATGAAAGGGGAAGTGCAACCCTAATAGTAAATTGTTGAGTACATTAACCAACTTAAAAATTTAAGAGGACAATAAATAAATAAAAAATGGTAGATTGGGAGAGATAAATGTAATTTACCCGTATAAAAGAGCTGTAAAAAAAGTATTAGATCTAACATTATTCATTAAATCATAGAATTCAAGGATACAACGCTAATGAACTCAAATATCAACCTCTTGAAAATGAGTTATATATATATTTTGGCATAAAAAAATGAGTTACAATTTGCTTCATGAAAAAAATAATAATAATAAAATAAAAATCCAATAGTGTTTTTCCTTAATGTTCTCCTCCGGCCCACAATTATTATTTTTATTTAAAAAAAAAAAAGATAAAAAAAACAAGTAACTACTTCTTATCCAGTATAAATTGAAAAAAATAAAATAAAATAATTCTATATTTCTCGATAAGCAACCTGGTGAAATCATATGACTTGATTAGTTGATTTGGCTGTTCTGACCACCACCCAAACCCTCCCTCACCCTTTTCCTCTGTCTCGCTATCTCTCCCTCGCTCGCTCTCTCGCTCTCTCTCTGCGCAAGTGCTCTCAACAAACTGTTTCCGAAACCCTAGATTTCCCGAGACTCCAAAATCCCCAATCCCTCTCTCTGTCTCTCTCTCTCTCGCTCACTTCCTTGGCTTTGTGTCTTCGGAGCTCCAATCCACAGTGTGTGTATGTGTGTTTGTGTAGGTTGATTAGATCTTCGCTCTCCCTTTCTCCCTCGCTCGCTCGCTCGCTCAAGTTCGTCACCTTTTGACTATTCAATGGCGGAAGGCAAGCTCGATCTGCCGGACGATCTCCTCGTACCCAAGCCGTCCGATCATTCCTGGACCTCCAAAGGTACTCCTCGCTCTTCCACTCTACTTCTTCATTTCTTTTTTCTCATTCCATTTATTTTATTTTCTCTGTTCTTACATCGGGTTTTCGATTTGTTTAGCCGATTTCAGAATAAAAAACAAAATAAAATTTTGTGTAGCTGATGGATTTGATAGATTCCGATTCGGTACGAGGTTAGGGGGTATTGATCTGGAGCGTCCTACTTGTGATGGACCAGTTCATTTCTGTTTTTGAACAATCAACGTCGTCAATTAGGGTTCCGAGCCAACGTATTGGTCATGCTTCAGATCAAAGTCTTTTTGTTAATTGGTTTTAGAATTTATTTATCGGTGATTGTTTGATTGATTTGCGATTTTCTAACTTGTTACTGGATGATTTATGGGGAAATTAAGAGTTTCCAGATATTACGGTCTTTAGGTTTCGATTAGTTTGTTGTAATTATACGTCGGTTCCAGTTGCTTCTCTTTTATTTCCTCTTCTTTCTTTTTCATTTTTCGTTCCAGTATTTTGTTTTAAAACTATTAAGGTTTTATATGACAATAAGGTTGTTCTGATTTTTCGATAAAGATAGGCCTCTTCGTTTCACTTGATGAGTGGATGGGAATGACATTGGTATTATGCTCATGATTTGTTGGTGTGTGGTGATGGCTAATTTAGGAACTTTGTTGTTGATATAGCTCAAGTCTTTCATATTTTAGAACTATTAAGATTCTGGTTCAGTGCTTGGAGTATTCTTTCGGTGCAATTCAGATCCTTTATCTATCAGGAAACAATGTTTTTCTTCTAACTCTCTCTTTTACTCTCCCTCAATATCTTTTTTTGGGGGTGCTCCAGGAGGGTTGGATTGCTTTTATGATGGATTATTTTTTGTTACCAGTTGCGCCTTGCAATTGAAAGCTAAACATATATTTCTGTGTTTTCTTCTGTGTTCATGCTATGCCAGTGGAAGCTTCTGGAGGGAATGAGGAGGAAAAGGGGCTTATGGGGTTACTTGATGAGTCAAAAGGTGGTGTTCCATTGTTAGATTCGTTTGTTTCCAAAATAATGAGCTATTGGTTCCTATCTGTGTTACTTGCTATCATTTTGTCTCCTGGTTCTATTCTGATGTGAATTTTCATTATTTCAGATCAAGCGGCATCAGAAAGCAGCATACCTCTGTCTCCTCAATGGCTTTATGCCAAACCAACTGAGCCAAAGATGGTATAATCTAGCCCTCCAGGAAACATGGTTCTATTTGTTTTTCCTTTTTTTTTGGTGGTAAAGTAATGTATATGCACTAAGTTATTGTTTTGAATTTATATTGGAGGTGGTAATTTTACATCTTTTACTGTATCAAAACATATTTTTTTAAGTAATTGGAATTGTCCAGTTGGTATCATGACTACAAACTTGTCACCATCTTACGCATTTTCTATTTTGAATTTAAAAGGTTCTTAGAAATTGCTTGATGATTTTCTCTTTCAGATTTCTGTTAGTAGTGAAATTTTTTCTTGTTTGGTAACCCCCCTTTTTTATGGTACTAGATTCTGTTGTAGTTTTGTTGTGAAGTGATATAGGTATATAGTATATATGCATGTGTACCTTATTGCCTGAATTGTATAAGGTTAAAGGACAGTAGTACTCTGTGGTGTATATATGCCTTGCCTTCAGGTCCCGGCTAAATATTACTTTGTCTGCTGGGCATTAGAATAGATTTGATTTTATGGCCATTGTAAAATTCTCAAATTTTAGTGACGTTTTCAGGTCTGGCGTACACATCTCAGAGCACATTCTTGGCTGTGGATTCCCTTTTGTATATCATATTTCAATTTCAAGTAACAGGAGAACAATTAGAAAATAAGTGCAAATAGATTTTGCTCGTTTTGTCTTGATCTGCTATAGAGGAAGAAGTGATAGGCTAAATATTTTTTATTGTAAGTACTACACTGTTACCAACTAGATTTAGTATTGTAATTTTACTCATTTTTATTTGTGAGAAAGTGAGAGGCACACTGATTGAGGATAAAATGAGGAGCCGTTTGAGATTGTTCTGACAAGTGCTTCAGAGGCCAACCAATGCACCGGTATTAGACGGTGACTGTATTAATGTGAAAGGGGCAAGAAATGGAGGCAAAAAATGAAGTGGGTAGAAGTTATGAGGAAGAGCATGATTATGCAAGAGGTAAATGGGGACATAACTCTAGATAAGGTTGATTGGCGCTAAAGAATCCATGTAGCCGATTAGTTGGGATTAGGGTTTAGTTGACTTGAGCGTTGACTTTCAGGAAAAAAAAGATGGCACGCTTGGATCTTTCCTGTGTTAAAACGCAGACCCTTATTTTGGTATTCTAGCAAGGTGCTTAGCCCCCTTAAGTTAGTACCATAACTTCAATTCTTCATCCCTTATTTTCCTCTATGGGGGGGACCACCGGATACAGGGTGCCAGATGTCTATGCCTTCTTTGAAATTGCTTCATGCTCATGTACCACAGCTTTCCAATACAATGCCCATTGTAAGAAATGGAGTTTATGATAAGTGTTTATAAAGTAACAAAATAATTGAGTTTTAGGTCATATGCGGTTTTGTTCACCCATCAGTCCTGTTCATGTATTTTAGATTAATTTTTGTGATTCAATGTTGGAATGTTTTGTGTTTGATCATCATCCTCACACAAATGATCTCAGTTATTATTATTATTGATTTTTTAGTATTTTTAACTTATAACCATATGGCCAGATTTGTATGTGTTTCACAAAGATTTTGCTGTCATTTGACATTCTGTCATTATGGGTACCTTATTTAATGTTTATTTCATTATGACAGGATATGCGTGCTCCAACTTCTGGGTCTCTTGGAAACTCTACCGATCCTAATCAGAAAGAGGGTTGGCGTTTGGATGGATCTGAGGACAGAAAAGATTGGAGGAGGACTGCCACAGACAGTGATAGTAGCCGTCGCTGGCGTGAAGAGGAAAGAGAAACTGGCTTACTTGGTGGCAGAAGAGATCGCAGGAAGGCAGAACGCCGTGTTGACAATCTCTCTATCAGAGAAACAAGTGAGAGTAGAGCATTGCCTGCCTCTGATCGGTGGCATGATGGTCGTAATTCTGGACATGAAACACGGCGTGATAGCAAATGGTCATCTAGATGGGGCCCTGAAGACAAAGATAAGGACTCCCGAACTGAGAAGAGGACAGATCTGGAGAAGGATGATGCTCACAGTGACAATCAATCTTTTGTAAGCAGTAACCGTTCAGCTTCCGAGCGTGACTCAGATTCTCGCGATAAATGGAGGCCACGCCATAGAATGGAGGTTCATTCTGGTGGTACAAATGCCTACCGTGCTGCACCTGGATTTGGACTTGAGAGAGGACGGGTGGAGGGTTCAAACTTGGGATTTACCCTTGGACGAGGAAGGCCAACTGTCGTTGGGAGAGGTTTATCTGCAGGCCTCATTGGTGCTGCTCATTCTGACAAAGGTGAAAGTGTTCCTGGAAGACCTAGCCGCCCTGTTGATTATTTTTGCTACCCAAGGGGAAAGCTTCTTGACATATATCGGATGCAGAAGCTTGGTCCATCATCTACTACCATGCCAGATGAGATGGAGGAATCACCCTCCATTACTCAAGTTGGCTTCATTGAGCCATTGGCTTTTGTTGCTCCTGATGCTGAAGAGAAGGTAATTAATGGGATTCCTGTAATTTTTCACTTTTCTGTAATAATAAGTTCTTATTCTTTACTGGTTTTTTTACTTATCAAAAAAAAAAAAGTTCTTATTCCTTGTAATTCACTAAAAAATCTTTTATGTTCCGCAATTGGGCCCTATGATGCTTACAGGCCATCCTTGGCGATATATTGAGGGGTAAGATCACAAGTAGTGGGATGGTGTACAGTTCGTATAGAAAGGGGAGATCAACTGAAAATGTTACAGGTACTTTCAACACAATTGCTGTTAACTTCTATTATGTACTTATAATAAAAAAAAAAAATTAAATAAATAAAAACTTCTATTATGTACTTATCCTTGGTCTGAATATTTCTGAATGTTCCTTGACTAGGTGTTGAAGACTTCGACTCCACTGAACAAAGTCAGGGTATGTTACCTTCAAGTCTCAATGAAGGGTCTGTTGATGCCTCACAGGAAGCTGCAGCTGATGATGCATATCAAGCTGATGATGGTGGTGCCTTGTTGAAATATGGTTCACATAGGAATATGGTAGATGGTGAGTAACCGTTTACTTAGCTCTTGAAACTTATCCTTTGAACCATATGTTTACAACTTTACTAGTTAGAGCATGTTTAGGATTGTGTTTGAGAAATAGAGCTTTTAAGTCAAAAACCGCTATTTGGCAAAAGCTTCATTTTTTAGCTTTTGCCAAAAGTGTGTTTTGGCCATTTTTATGCTTTTTGGACCCTTAAAAACGCTTTCAATTTTTTTTAACTAAACGGGTACTTTTTTCTTTAAACAGACTTTTTGAGTGTTAAATACATGTTTAGGCCCCTCAAACGCACACCCAAATTGGCCCTTAATTCTATATTTGAAAGGTTCTGAATGTACTTTATTTACAGAATTATATGTTAAAGAAGCAGAATATAAAGTTACTGGAGCAATTCATGGGTTGGAAGATGGATTGGCAGCAACAGTTTCAGAAAGTAATGGTGTATGTGGTGCCATAGAGATTGATGGTGATCAGCATGGTGCTTCTCAGATCAATATTGGTGAAAAGTGGCAGATGGCGGATGCTGATTTTACCAAGCATGCTCAGTTTGATGCCATTGAGTTTCCCACTTCATTTGACATCAGATCCAAGCTTCCTGATGATTCAAGTTCTCTCTTTGTTTTGCCCTCTCCTGAGCAGAATCAAAGTAGCAACACTGAGGCAAATGGATTAGAAAGGGTAGCCCCGCCTGAGGAGTTGAGTTTGTGCTACATTGACCCTCAAGGGGTGATCCAGGGACCATTTGTTGGGGCTGACATCATTTTGTGGCTTGAACAAGGGTTTTTTGGGACAGACTTGCTAGTCCGCTTTGCAGATGCTCCTGAAGGGACGCCTTTCCAGGAATTGGGTAAGATCATGCCTTATCTGAAAGCCAATGATGGATATGCCAATAGCAGTGAACCAAACTCTAAGCTAGAACACTTCGAACAGTTGGACGATAGTTTACCTGCTTCTGCTTCTGTTTTGAAAAGTAATTCATCTGCCGTAAATGACCTGGGCCAGCCATTGCCCGAGTTTAATAGCCTTTCAGTTCAGCATGTTCAGCCAAGAGTATCTGAGCCTGAGGTTTCATTGCAACTGCCACATTCCGAGGGTCAAAGCTTTCATAAGTTTGTTACTCAAGACGAAGGTTTGTTTTCTATTATTAATGTTTCTGGTGATTTTTTTCCTTTCAGTAGATTCTCCTTATATCTTTTTTTTTTTTTTTTTTTTTTTTTTTTTTACAGAAATTGTGTTTGCAGGTCTTCCTGGAAACACAGGTTATTCTATTGCAAAAACTACTGGGAGCAGTCGCCATTCATCTGAAAATTCTGTCAGCCATCCTTCTCTTCCAAATGAATTGACAGAAACTGGTGTACCAAATACTAATGATAATAAGTTGCACCCCTTTGGCTTGCTCTGGTCTGAGCTTGAAGGTCCTACAAAACATTCAAAGCCGTCCATTCCGTCCAGCACTGGAAGGGCTGCTCCATTTGGTGTGATGGCTGATCCATCTCTTGCTGCAGAGACATGGCCTGATGTCTATAGAAAGAATACACTTACTGAACCCAACATGTATCAAGATGCCATGGCTGCTCATCATTTGTCACGCATGGAACAGGAGTCGAACCATTTTGATTTAGCAGAGCACCGTATGGCACAGCAATTTCAGCAGCAGCAACTCCAACAACGAAATCTGTTGTCTCATGCACACATAAATGAATCAGTTTTAGACCATGTTCCTACTCAGAATCTTATGCACCACCAGCAGTTGGCCAATCGATCTGCACCGGATCTGGATCATCTTTTGACACTTCAGCTGCAACAGCAGCGGCAGATTCAGCTCCAACAACATCATCAATTGCAGCAACAACAGTTTCATCAACAGCAAAAGCTTTTGCAGGAGCAACAGCAATCTCAAGTCCGGCAGGTGCTTCTTGAGCAATTGTTACGTAATCAAATGCATGATCCTGGCCTTGGGCAGTCACATATTGATCCTATCAGAACCAAAAGTGTCCTTGATCAGGTTTTATTAGAGCGGCACCTTTTACACGAAATGCAGCAACAGTCACACCATCCTTCAAGGCATGTTGATCCATCTTTAGAGCAGCTTATTCAAGCAAAATTCAGTCACATGCCACAACAAGATCATCAGAGAGATTTATTTGAGCTTCTATCACGTTCACAGCATGGACAGATGCAGTCATTGGAACAACAGCTTCTTCAACAAGACCAGCTGCAGGCCAGACAGTTAATGGGATTGAGGCAGCGGACTGGTATTGAAGGAGATAGGCATATTGGTTCCAAATGGCCAACTGATGAATCTGATCAGTTTCTCAGGACTCTTGCTGGTTCTCACCGAGCTCACTCTTCAGGTTTTGGCCCATTGGATGTTTATCAGCGACAACAGAGGCCACCACCACATGAAGAGCAGCTGAGTCACCTTGAGCGGAATGTTTCATTGCAGGATCGGCTTCGGCAAGGGCTTTATGACCCTGGCTCAATGCCATTTGAGCGGTCAATGTCGTTGCCTCCTGGTGCTCCAGGGATGAATCCGGATGTTCTAGCTATGGCTCGTGCTCATGGTTTAGATATGCAGGAACCAAATGCACGTATGCAATCTGCTGGTGGTCAAGTGGGTGCATTTTCATCCAGCATCCACCCGCATAATCCTCACCATCTTTTGGTCCCCAATCAATTTCATGCTTCAGAATTGGATGCAATAGAGGGCCGCTGGCCTGAGAACAATGAGCAACTAGAGAATGACTGGATTGAGTCTCGGATTCAACAACGGCATATCAATGCTGAGCGTCAGAAAAGGGAGTCAGAAGTTAAAATGACTTCTAAAGATCCGACTTTATGGATGTCAGATGGGTTCAATGATGAAAAGTCAAAACAATTGTTGATGGAGTTGCTCCATCAAAAATCAGGCCATCAATCTATCGAGCCATTAGATGCAGGCAAGGAAACAAGGGCAGCAGCTGGCCTATATTCTGGGTCAAGCTCCTCAGACCACCCATTCAATCTTTGTCTAGACCGAGAAGCAGGTCTGAATAACTCATTTGCAGTGGGGTCTTATGGTTCTAATTCATGTGAACCACTGCAGGATGAGTGGGCAAGCGGTGAAATAATGCCATTTAGATCTGATTCGGGGGCATTGATTGAGGGAGAGTCGCGATTGGCAGGCATCAATGAGACTGGTCAGGCAATTTACACAAACTCTAGCATGATTGGCAAGTCATCTATGAGTAATGAGTTCTCAGAGGCCGACGGGAGGAAGCATGGGGCCAAAAGTGTTGGTATGATGAAGGGTCCAGCTTTTGAGATTCAAGATGGCAGGGGTGAGCAAGCTGGGTTGGCTGCTCTAGATCGTGGGGAGATTTCAATTAATGCTCTTAACAGGCAATCATCAATTGGTACTGCAAGTAGTTGTTATCTCTTAATTGTTTTTTTTTTTTTTGGAAGCTGCTGCATTATGTTCATATTAGAAGAGTGATAATGCCTTCTTCTGTTTTCCCTGAATTTGCTCTCAGGTGGGAAAACCGGCTTCTACAATGAAAACATTGGACATTGTAATTCATTTGTGGAGGAGGTCTCCAAGGAGCGGTAATTGTGTTTATACTTTTATAAGTTTGATATTTATTGAAGAAAAAACCCCGGTAGCTCTATTCCACCGGAGCTGTTCTAAACCTGTATATAATATATATAGCCTTGGAGAAAGCCATTAAAAGTTGGCTTTTCTAATTATTCATTTCTTTGTTTGGCCTTCTCTAGGGTTCCTGTTCCATCCAAAGTGCAAGAGAATATTTTGCTGAGACGTCCTCCTGTCTCTCATACTTCATCATCACAGGAAGGATTATCTGAGCTGCTCTCAGATCCAGTTATGAGAGGGAAAACTTCGAGTGGTGCTTCTGAAGGTATGGACTTTTCAAAATCCTCTTTTCTGCTCGGATGTGATGTAGTTTTTTCAATGATCCAGATTTGATTCCACTTTCTTTTTATAGAGAACTTGAAATTAAATTTGGACCGAATAAAAAACTGCAGCACATTACATCACTCAAGTTAAATCCTTTCTGCACAAAGTAGTTAATTATATATCTCTAAATCTTCAGGGGGAAGGCGAGACCCAGGGGTGAATTTATTAAACCAAAACTCAGACGCCATGGCAGCCGGCAAGAAAGACATGCGTTTTCGGCGTGCTTCATCTTGCGGTGATGCTGACGTTTCAGAGGCATCATTTATAGATATGCTGAAGAGTAATGCAAAAAAGACTGCACCGGCAGATGCTCACTCGGCAGGATTTTCAGAGACAACAGATGGAACGCAAGGTGGACGAGGTGGCAAAAAGAAGGGGAAAAAAGGGAGGCAAATTGATCCTGCGCTTCTTGGTTTCAAAGTCACCAGCAATCGCATCATGATGGGTGAAATTCAACGCATAGATGATTAGGCCCTTTCGATTTTGTATTTTCTTTTTCTAAATTGTGTTCATTTTTAAAAAGTTGTATAGGTTCAAAAGCCCTTGGTATGAAGCAAGTATCTGCCAATGAGAATTCTTTCATTCTTACAGTGTGCAGTGTAGTGACAGGGTATAGTTTTGTACAGACTAGCAAGGTTTATAATGAAAATATTTGGTTCTATTAATTTCTTTTCATTTTTTCAGAAAAGCGTGTAGTCGCAGTTGGTTTTCACACTAATATCTTCAGAAATGGGTCTTACTCTTACCTCTTGAGGCTTAAAGGGTGGATGCCCTTACCAACTTTTTAGCATGTTGTAAAGAGTTGTAGGTAGCATATCATATCATATGGTTCGTGGCTGAGTGGTTTACCCATGTGCCTCTCTCGTACTTAACAATATTAGGCTCGTGTCAAATATTTAGCTGAGAAGCAAACGTCATCCACAAGGGCATTTAAATGGAGGCTCATATGAAATTATGCTGTAAAATATTTTACGATTTATTGTTGGAATTACATGACCAAGAGGAGTGAAGATTTCCATCTTCTCGGTACAATAACAATTTGTCAATACTCCACGCAAACATTTTAAGTTGATAACATTGCTTAGGACTGAAGCCATTGGCCTTGGAAGAGTTGCATGATCGTTTTACCCATGATCAACTCCAACTCAGACGATGATAAGGGAACTTGATTGGCAAGAACAGCCGCTGCTTCTTTTGCTCCCTTATAACCGCATTCAGGAACAACATACGGGAAGTCGCTGCATTCAAAACCAAGGACACTTTTTTCAAAACATTAACAACAATTCAAAACAGACACACTCTTCGAATGTGGACCCTACAAAACAATACTTCTCACCTTTATATCGCATCAAAACACTTTTCCCTCATTTGATGTTTCTAATTTTTTTTTTTTTGTTTTTCCGGCCTCTATGTTATATATGATACATTGTCTATAGACTGGAGTAAAGAAAAGATAGAGCTACCTGCCCCACACCACACGGTTAGCACCAAAGCTGGAGACAATCTGGGACAAGAGCTGGGATAAATCCTGATATGGAAATGGCATTCTTGACACCCTGAAGAATGCGCTGAGTTTTACATAAACCTGCCAAAGTAATATTCATATCATGCATGAGTGTTAGATATCAACTGAATGACTGCTAACGATTGCTTAGCAACAGAGAAAAGAAGAAGAAGAAGAAGAAGAACGCCGATGAACAAGATCAGTACTTTTTCTCAGGCATTTGTTAAGAGGGCACAGAGGCCGCCTATGTAATTTGAATTAATAGTTTACGCTCTAACAAACTTGTTTCTTATATCCTTTTAGATTATAGTAACCTCAGGAACCCTCTCTGTCCAGCGAAAAACTTAAGGTGCCTTGAGTAAAGTTCTAGACATAGTATACAAATTATACAAAGGTCAATCACTTCTTTCAATCTCAAGGTTTCTAGCAAAAGAAAGTCAAAATATAATGCTCTCCAACAATATCATATCCTAGTTGAAGTACGATTAGCCTTGGCAATCTCAAGATGGTAGCTGTAGTTAGGAAGCAAACAAGTGCATATATGCCATTTAAAGGTACTCTGAACACGTTACCTGTGGGAATCTAGATAGCTTAAGAAGCTCAGAAAAGGCCAGCCTTTCATCATCATTTCTGCAAATTGACATGTGAAAGGCAAGAAACTTAACATGGTCTTCTATCTAGCTTGAAAATCTTTTTCTAATAGAGTCAAATTACAATAGAGCTCACGTTGGTGGTTTGCAGAATGCGAAATGATCGAGGAAAACAATTGTAGATGGAAATTCTGTGCACAGTTTCTCAATCTCCGAAACATGTGGACTGAGACCCTGAAATATCCATCTGATTAAATACATTATCATCTTTTTTTTTGATAAGTAATAAGAAGTTTTATTAAAGAAAGAGAAAAGCGAGAAGCGCCCCTAATTACACACGAAGTATACAAAGGGGGCCAAAGCGAACCCAAAGCAAAACCCCAGCACACCCACCCAAAAAAACCAAACAACCACCCAAAAACCCTCAAACAAACACACCAACGCAAAGCCCACTAACCAAACCCCCTCATCCCTTCACAAAAGACTATGACACTATAATCCTGCCCTTCCTTCTCCTGGACGACGCACTAGCATTGCCATAGTTAACAGAGCTTTCTAAATTAAACAGCTCTCGTTTGCTTTTATTCCTAGGCCTTTTTCCTTTAGCCCTAGGCCGGGCGACGTCCATAACCTGAAGAAAATCCGCTGAATATGGATCCTCCTCTTCACCGCAACCCAACCCCCAATCAAGGGGATCGGGGGGCAGCTCCCCAAACTTGAAGGCTTCATCCAAGACTGAAGAGTTGTCACCCACTACTTCATCATCCTTAATAGCCACATGCGATGAAGACTGAGACTCCCTTATCTCTTTCGGACTTGGGTTAAGAAACCCTCGCCGTAGATAGCCCCTCATTGGATTAGAGTTCTTAGAATCAGGCTTTCTTATAGAAACCTCCTCAGCCTTGGATGAAGCCTGAGCAACAAACCCTGCAACTGGTTGGTAATGTATCTGCGGAGCACTAAAAGATTCCACCGCCTCAAGAAGGAGAGAATCATTCACCCGAATTCCTCTTTCTTTCTTAGCTCTCCGATAGTATCTCAATATTTGCTTATATATAGGAACCCCACTGCCCAGAGACATGCGTAACCTCTCTCCCAAAGCTAACGCCCCTGCAGAATTTGCATCATGATTTTCCGGCAGACCCATCTGCCCAGATGATAGTGTAGAAGAGGGCGGGACCGAGACACGTCCTCCTAAAAACCTCTCAATTTCTTTCTTCATAGACGCCAAATTCTGTTCCTCCTCAGGGGACAACACCTCACGAGCTTCCTTGCTTGCCTGACGAAAAGACACCTCCAAGTCCTTCAGTATTGCCATATGCGTGACATCGTCCTTAACCACTTCTCGAAAAGACGCAATCAGCCATTTTTGTGATTTGTTCAGACCAGAATCAACAATGGCATCAGAGGTGAGTGTCGGCGAGGAAAGAGGGACAGAAACCTCCTCAGCCTCAGCCACTATCACACCTGCGGAAGAATCAGCAGACGAGGAAAGGGCTGAGGTAAGAGGGACAGAAGGAGGGTCACCGGCATGGGCTGGCTGGAAGCCGGCATGAACAGGAGACACTCGCTTAAAATCCGAGGCTCTGTCCCCCCGCTTAGCTATCGCAGCCCCTGTCTCCCTGTGAGACAGATAATCATCACTGCCCAGAGCTATGTCTTGCACTGACAACCCAGGAGCCTCAGCAGATGAAGGAATCACCGGAGATGTCACCGGCGAGGCCGACCCAGAAACCGCCGACAAAGCAAACCCAGAACCTGCCGACGAAGCAAACCCAATACCCTCCGACGAAGAACCCAAACTCGACATCACATGAGCCGCCGCACCCGCGGGAACCACTGCGTTAGAGACCACAGAAGTCGCCGGAAAAGACCCCGGATTGAACATCGGCGAGGCAGAAACGAGCGGCGACGACGACTGCTCCGATAGGGCAGACCCAAGACCCGCACGAATCCCAGAAGCAGACTTGCGTCCAGCTCTCCGCCTAAACCCAACAATAAGTTTAGGCTTCAGGCCCGTCCTAAAGCAAGCCCGGTCCAGAACAGGCCCAGGCTTCGCAAGAAGCTTCTTCCAACGACCAGGACCCCAAGAGCCTTCAAACCAAGAATTGGGCTTAAAGCCCAGTCCGATAGAGAAGACCCGAATCACATCAGCCCTAAGATTATTCAGATACGCCTTCAACGAGCGCACAACCCTAATCAACTTCGTCGCTAGATCGCCGCCACCACCCTTAACCAACTCAGGACAGCCCACCATCGGAAACTGAGCACCAACCGGCTTCACATCACCAGAATCCTCGGACAGCACCGCCGCATAGGACCGATTCGAAATAGCATTCGGTATACCCCCTAGACCCTTCGTCTTCGCTGCGAGAGACACCAAAAATTTTCGTAGTTCATCCACAAAGCAGCGCCAACCCCAACCTTCACGGCCCTCAGGGAGCCAAATCACCCCTTTCCGAACACCATCAGCAAAGACCCCGGCCACTAAGAACCGACCGGCCTTATTGCAGCCCTTATGGATCTTCAAAATCATCTCATCCTCCCGAAATGATTTGGCGAAGAACTCCGACCCTTGAGATTTTAGCGCCTCCGCCACCATGTCCGCCAGCCAATCGGAACATCGGAGGCTCAGAGAAAAAGAGCCAGAGAACCCTTTTCTCTTTTCTTCCAAGCGCAACTCAGGCTTGCCCGCTTTCGCCAAAAAAGAGAACGATTTAGCTTCCACAACAAATCTTCGCTCCATCCTGTCCATGGCAAACGCATCCCACGATCCCGAACCTAGGTCTAGCGGAAACGCGCCTGCACGCGCCTCCGCTAGAGAGGAAATAGAGAAAACTAGGAGAATTCTAGAGTGAGAGTCTCTCGTCTAGAAAGATGATTCCCCAAGTCCATCACAATGTTCAAGACAATATAGAAAGGGTTATCCAAGTTGTTTAAAATCAAGCTCAGTTCTAATACAAGTTTTTATTTTTTTAACAATTGAGTCAAGCTCAAGCTCTGCTTTGAGGCTTTACCCATAAATAAGTGAAATACAAACATTCTAATATGTTCATGTAAAGAGGCTCCACTTATACACATTATAGGTATAGGCTTGAATTTGGCAATTTTAGTTCACGCCTTTTGTTTTAGAGATAATTGTGAGCTGAAATAGTGTTAATACATGCCAAGGAAGCAAAAAGAAGTTT
>NC_081544.1:36060020-36098771 GCF_901000735.1 Corylus avellana | reverse complement strand
CTCCATCCTGTCCATTGCAAACGCATCCCACGATCCCGAACCTAGGTCTAGCGGAAACGCGCCTGCACGCGCCTCCGCTAGAGAGGAAATAGAGAAAACTAGGAGAATTCTAGAGTGAGAGTCTCTCGTCTAGAGAGAGAAAGTCCAAAACATATTGCCTACCAAAACTCTAGATTTAATAAGCAGCTACATTATCATCTTTACCACTGGCATCTGATATTTATGTGCCAATTGTTGTCCCAGCCACTAAGTAGGTGACTGCAAAGTGATCAAGCATATGAAAAACTGAGTTGAATCACTATGCCACTTGGATCAACAAGCTTGCAAAAACAGAGCAGTCAGCTAAAATAAATTTTTGAATAAGTTGAGAATTTTTGCTAAATTTTTGTTTTATTTTTGCTTATGCGCTTTTGAGTTAAGTAGAAAAGATGTAATACCTTCATACACAGAAAACCCACTGGTACTCCAAGTTCTCCTGCCCTGGAGAAAATTGTCTTCCCAACTTCATTTGTCATCTGCAAAAACAATAAAACATGAAGAAGAAAAAAATGAAGGACATCAGGATACAACGTTTGGGAGACTGCAAGGAAATTTACATAACATCGGAATGGTATTGGGTTGCATTTTATATGATTCTCTATCATACGGACTGCAGACCATTTGATGTGAGTTCTGAAAAGAAACTTCCAGTCTTAGATCTGAACAGATCATTTTATTCTTATATTTACGAACCAGTTACTTGCGTGGGATACGTCTGAGGCCAGAGTGGACAATCAGCATTCTTAAGTGTATGAGAAAAAAGAAGAAAATTTCCTTGCTTCATCCTAGAAAATGAACTAACTAGTCCAGAAAATGATTACACGATGACAAAGGGAGGAAAGAAAATAATTTCAGGATAAACAGAAGTGACAATGCCTACTTGGTGATTACTACCTGTTGACCAGATGGCCATAAATATGGATTAAAGCGAACAGCTCGATAGCCATCCTGGCATGAAAGAAGATTGTGTCAATATAATTCCTCTGAGACAAAACAGTTGGTACATGATTATATGAGATTGACTCAGACCTTTAAAACTAGATCTTCAAATTGCTTAACCCCACTTCCATCTTCTGCCGGATTTGCAAGGCAGCAACCAACAAATTTGGTTGGGTACTTCTCCAGGACACTGTCCAGTGATTGACTTGGCATAAGGCATTACCTTGTAGCATTAAATGATAAAGACCATAACATGAAAGCAATAAAATAAAGAGAACTGCGATCAACGGCACACATCAAGAAAAAAATGAAACATCCAACTAAAGAGTCCCGCCAATTCATTGTTTAGCTAACACAAACAAAAGGCCACTTCTTGGATGGAGTATGGCTCAAAAGTGTAGGAGTGCTAAAAACATGCCAACAACCGATGAACTTCCATGAGGCGAGGACCAATATACCATTTCAGCTGCTGGGTTCTACATGAGTTGTTAGATATTCGCATTAAAGCATTCACATCTCAGCAAATTTAATTAAAGAATCACTTTTTTTTTTAGCTACCCACTTTTTCAAAGTACCTACATTCCACTCTCTATTTTAACTATCCACTTTCACTATTCCTAAAGAGGAGAGAGAATATGATTGATTTTTTCTTTTACATATTTATTGGTTTATTTATGTATGGTTGAGCTTTAATAGTGCTCAGAAAATTTAAAGTTTGCCAAACACAGTGGCAACAAGCCATTTTTTAAGCTAAAATGACTAGCCGAATGAGGCTACTTTTTTGCCCATTTTTGCTACATAGCTGCCAAAATGAGAATGCTCTATGCACTACATTTTTCACCCAGGCCAAGAAAAAAAATAATAATAATACAAAATAAAAATAACGAGGGTAAAACAAAATCTAGTGCATACGAGAAAACATTATATAGTTCCAACACACCTTGTCACCAGAGAATGATCAAACTTATGGTTAATGGGCTGTACAATCAGTGCACCATCTACACCTGCTTCTTTCATACACTGTGGATAGAAACAAACATATAGTGACAATAAATATTCAGCTAGATGGGGAAAAAATGGAATTAGTTCGTGTCCAAAAACTGTAAATTTCCAATATGTTTCCAACAAATCGAAAGAACTTCCTCAAAGCATCATCGAATAAAGCATGAAGTACCGAGAGAGATAAACATAAATAAGTTGCATAAAAGGCACACCTCAAGTAAGAAATCGACATGTGCTGGTAAAGTGGGTTCTTGGCCAGGAAAGTAAGGGTATTTATCCGCAGCCTTCACAAAGAAAGAAAAAATAAATAAATGCAAAATTTCACTCGCCCATGTCAGCTTTCTGAGAAACAAGAAAAGTGATTTCCAGAAGTGCTTATATTGAAACAAAATCCATGAATTGAGAGTGTTGTGGGGGTGAGGTTTACCTCTTGCGGAGATGCCCACACGTGCAAATGTGAATCTATTATTTTTGTGGGGGAAGGAGATGTTTTATCTGTTCCACTGGTAGCCATTTTCGCTGCAGAGATTGTTGGCTGGGATTTCTTTGAAAAATAGACAAAGGGTCGTGGAGAATAATTGAAATGGCAAGGAGGTAATGGAAGTGAAAGCAGAGGTTTTAATCTCACTGCCATTCTGGCAACAAAGACTCAGACCTGGGGATTTGGTGACAAGCACCCAAAAGGGTCGAGTAAAAATTGTCAAAATTTCTCATAAAGTAGATGTAGTGGCGACTTTGTGGTTATTGGGTCGAACTGTAAAACGTTGTACACAAAAAGAAAAGACATCTAACAATTTTTCTGTTCGGATTACTAGTATGGTCCTACGAGACGTGGAGGCTCTTTTTGGCAGTAACCCCTTAAAATGAGTAATTTTAGAAATTTTGTCGGGTGTTAAGGTGGTTTTTAAAATTATTATTTGATTAAAATTTAATAATAATTAATTATAAATTTAATGATAATTTAAAAAATTACCTTAATTTTTGAATAATACAAAATGAACTTTTAAAATTTCCGATCGAAAGTTTGATCTGGTGAGGTTACACTTTTCGGCCAAATATGAGTCATATCATATGGTGATGTATTAGGGATATTTTTTATTTTTTATTTAAAAAATTGGCAGCCCATAGATTAGCTAAAGTGGCTAGTAAAAGCAAGTCATAGATACAACTTGGTTAAAGGAAATTCCCTCATGTGCCAGTGATATTATTTTAGCATAGCAATTGCTCGATGAATAATTCAGGAATAATATATATTTTTTGTAAGTGTTCTTCTAAAGAAAAAGAAATTTTCCTTTTTGAGTGAGTGATAAGCCAAATGAAACGGCATTTTCCTAAGTAAAATTATGAAATTAGAGATTGCATTTGGGCGGATATTCCCGTGGGATGCCCGAGGGTGCAATCGTCATTTGGAACTAAAGTAAGTGGAAGTTTGTGTCATTTCGACACACCGTCTCTTGAACTAATCGTTCTTCTCCAACAACAACAACAAAACCCGCCCGACCCGTTTCATTTGGCTTATCACTCACTCACTCACCAGTCACCACCTTCCACTCCCCAAAACACACGCACACAAATTCTCTCCCTCGATGGCAGCTTCATTCACCACCCTCGTAAAACTCCCCTCTCTTCTTCTTTTGATTTTTCTATCTCTTTTTCCACGATTTCTCGGGAATCAAACAGAGATTGAGTTTCTAATTTCTTTTTTTTTTTTGTCATATCTCTCTCTGACTCGGTGTGCTTGGATTTGCAGTCAAATGTCGGGTCGCTCACGGGTCCACGAAGCGTGTACCAGATCGGGGCTACGAGTCCGACGTGTAATTCGGTCAGGCTTCGGAGATTTCCGTCGCCGTCGAGCTTCGTCTCCGGTTCCTTCCGAACAAGTACTCTCATATCTTCGTCGTCGAACGCCTATTCTCGGAGGAGACTTGGTATACTTACCTCGGTCCGGGCCAGTGCTGAGGTTAGGGTTTTCTTTCTGTGCAATTTCAGTTACTCTCCGTTTGCTTACTGCGAAAAACAAATAAGGAAATGTGGAGAAAAGAAACAAAAAGAACAGAAAAATAGAGCCTATGCCTCTGGTTTTCCGTAGTGTTTTTAAGATTACTTATCAAAAAATGTTATTCTGAATGAAAATCATTTAATCTCTACATTTTAGAGCGCTTTTCGAAATATATAAGATGGTTAAATTTAGACTTGTGAGAATGTTGTAGGTATTAAGAGTTTTAAATGTTGTAGAATTATGTGTAGTGACTTAGTGGGTTTTTCTTTTATTTATATGAATTTCAGGAAGCAACTTTGCAATCAAAAGTTACCCAGAAAGTGTACTTTGATATAAGCATTGGGAATCCAGTAGGGAAGCTTGCTGGAAGGATTGTGATTGGGTTGTATGGTGATGATGTGCCCCAAACAGCGGAGAATTTCCGTGCCCTTTGCACAGGTTGTCTGATAAGATTCTCACTAATTGGGTTTTCTTGCTTTCTTTTAGTTTTCTGATTTGGTTGACCTTGAGATGCATTTACATTCAATCTAAATTCCCAACTGTGGATCTTGATTAGGAGAGAAGGGCTTTGGGTACAAAGGTTCCACATTCCATCGTGTAATCAAGGATTTCATGGTTCAAGGAGGGGACTTCGAAAAGGGAAACGTGGGTGTTTTCTCATACTTAAACATTCATAGTTCATTTACATTTCATATTTTGTGCAATGCAATGGTAGTTGCATTATAATTATCGTTAATTATTGTTGCTAATTGAATTGGCCAAAAATTTAAATAAGATTAATGAAATAAAATCAACCAATATGCCACATTTGTAGTTTGTTGGTCAATGTGAGAAGCATCTTATTGTGCTTTGTATAAAATGGTAAGATTCCGAGGTTTTAGAGAAGAACAAAGAAATTGAAATCAGCAGGTTCTTAAAGATGCCCTCTTATGTGCAGATAATTAGATGTGGCTATCGGACCTCTTTTGGTATTTTTACAGATGATGACTTGAACAAGCGTCCTATCTAGCTGAAAAATTAAGCTTCTTTCCAATGAACAATCTTGACCCATAAATTAGTTGTTGTAATGTCTTATATGGATATCGCTCGAGCATTTTTTTTTCTTGTGCAAAATATTTTTGATTTCCTTGCATCCCTCAAGTTAGCAATTGAATTTGAACCTTGGTAAATAATTTATACTGGGTTATGATAATTTGAAGCTCTAGTCATTTGCCACTTTGGTAATCTCTATATTTGCTCTTAAGGTGGAGAAACCACCCATTGTCATGCTAAATTGGTAGGCTGATATTAATGTCAGTACTAGGAAGAAATTGAGGAGTCTAATACTGCTGGACCTCTAACTCTATTCAGACTCTCTTGCTTCATTTAAAAGTGTGACCAACTCTTAAAGGAGAAGAACTTTTGCCTTTCTTTTAGACTTTTGAGGCTTGTTCGACTTATAAGACTCTAATCTAATAGCAACCACCTGTAAGAGACATCCAGTAGAGAGCCTTGTTTCTGTGGCCTTAATTTCTGACAAATCGTGTAGTATTAATTCGAGTTAGTGTGAAGTTTGTTAATTTCAAACATGTGACTTGTGTGTGTGTGTGCACATGTGAGTGCAATACATAAAGGTCAGGTGATAAGATATACATTAGCCCTGATAGAACTTTCAAAGGTTCCCCTGACAAAATATTTAAATCATGGGTTGGGAGTTATAACCTTGATACATGACAAAGTGTAAATTCTTATTGTAATCCGGTAGCAACATGAGGTTCTTATGCTTAACTGAACACTCTGTCATTCCTACTTAGGGGCTGTTGGATGAATTTCTTTTTAGCTTTTAAGCTCTTTCTAAATGCTTGTCTACCCTTGGGTTGGGAGTTATAACCTTGATTCATGACAAAGTGTAAATTCTTATTGTAATCCGGTAGCAACATGAGGTTCTTATGCTTAACTGAACACTCCATCATTCCTACTTCTTAGGGGCTGTTGGATGAATTTCTTTTTATCTTTTAAGCTCTATCTAACTCTGAAGTTGAAAATTTCCTGGTGCCATCTTGTGTTCTGTTTCTGGAAGAGGAAAAAATCACTTTATTTTGTACCTGTTGGTTGTATTTTATTTGGGCGTTCAAGCTTGAACGTACAAGCAAATCCATCAACTAATTCTCCATAACTTAATTTTGCTGCAGGGAACTGGAGGCAAAAGTATATATGGCCGTACATTCAAAGATGAAAACTTTAAGTGTAAGTTAATTTCCACTTCTCATGTCACAGTTGCAGCAGGTTGGGACTCTCTGTCAATGGACACCCACCAAAGATCTTTACACGGTTGTGAAGGAGAAAAATTATGAAAAAGAAAACTTTATAAATTTTATTTTGGCACATTGCAATATTGTTTATAAAAGAAGAGTGCCTTGGTAGGGATTAATTGACTGGTGCTCTCTGTCGTGATAATATTTTTACTATGCCATCTCTTTCATTCTCATTTTTTTGTTTGTTTGTATATACTGTCACTGTGCCATTTCACAACTTAATGATGTTTTGCAGTGTCTCATGTTGGACCGGGAGTTGTTAGCATGGCAAATGCTGGCCCCAACACCAACGGGAGTCAATTTTTCATATGCACTACTAAGGTACCTAAATGTAGTTGAATGTTTCTATCATTCTATGTTGCTCTTATTAATTGGCTGATAAACTTCAAATGCTTTATTGTTTTATGTTCCTCTGTTCTTGTGCACCGGAATCCCTTATTTTATGGATAATAAAATACACATGCAGGCACTATAGTTTTCTCACTATGTGTTTGTTAGGAAATTAATTTCTGACAAATGTTCAAAAGATGTCATATTATGTTTATCTGGTGATTGGCAGACGTCATGGCTGGATCAAAGGCATGTTGTACTTGGTCAAGTCCTGGAAGGCATGGATGTTGTTAGGCTGATTGAATCACAAGAGACGGACCGAGGAGACCGTCCTAGAAAGAAGGTTGTCGTTGCGGAATGCGGTGAGCTTCCAATGGTCTGATGTGGGTATTTCTAGTTGTTTTATCTTCCCTTTGCTTCACTTGAGAACTTTTCAACTACTACGCCCAATTTAGAGGGCTTTTCTTTGGATGAGTTCTGCACCGAAGGAGAAAGGATTTTTGGTTTGTTTCAATCCCAGAAGATATAGAGTTCTAGAATTGGGTGTAACCAGATTAGAGAATTCTTGGCTGAAGGATGAGGGTCCTTGAATACAGTGGAATTTTTATGCATTAATGTACTCTTTGAATCAGATGGCAATGGGCTAATGTGTTATTGCCAATGCTGGCGGTATACTTTTAGTTTGCTTATGAGCGCTTTAGTTGATCTCATAACCCGCTGCTTTTGTTGGGGCTGGGCAGCGAGAAGTTCATTAAAGGGTCTAGGTGGGAGCTACTGAGACCCATTAGGGCTGTCTTTAGCTCCTTGCGACGTAAGAATCGCGCGTCCATCTAAAATTAAGTGGACCCTTTAATGGGTCTAATGGGCTGAGCTAGCTAGCTATCCTCTGCAGTTGACCGGTCCCAAGATTCGACTTAAAAATAGGGCACGTTTTACATGCGCAATGTTCCACATAAGATATTTATATGAGGTGTACTTTCTCTCCTGCAAGTTGGTTTTTGTTGCTTATATGCCCATTAACCCACTAAATTCTGGAAAGCTAATGCTAGTCCACGTGTATAGGATTGATACATAACATACCATAATTAATGGGTGCTACGAAGGTTCCTTTAGATACATAAATGGGTATGTTATTGTTAGGTTAATTTCTCGTACACGAGAGAGGGAGTGTGCCCACTTTCTAGATATGCTGCGCGTTTGTTGGGCTATTGTTGTTGAGATGGGGCCCTCCCCTTGTACCAATTAAATAAAGTTACGCCATCATTGAAGTTTCATCCATTCATTATCATTATTTTGCTGACACCCTTCTCACGCAGCCTTATTGTCACCATCATAATCATTTTTGGAATATGAACATTTATCATTTAAGTAGTGATTTTTGGCATACCGGCGTGCTTGAATGGTAAGCACGCCAGTGTTAAAATATTATAAAATATTATTAAAATAATATTTGAACAGCAAAAATATATTTTAACTCCGGGGTGCTTATTGATCAAGCATGCCGGTGTGTCAAAAATCACTACTCCTCCTATCATTCATATGCATATTTATATTATTTTATAATAACAATGTGAAATATGCTATCCACACCTCTTCTTTTGAAAATATGTTAAAAATACTGATATTTTGGTATCACTTATAGAGAAAGTTGTGAGATGAATAATCGGAATTGGCAATTTTCAACTCGGATTGTAGTCATCCCGATTGCAATTAGGGAAGGCTATCAATGGGGTTGAGTAATGTCACACGCTCTCACTTTCTTATTCTTATTTTTACACTTCTTAACGAGATTTTTTAAAATATTATTAAATTTTGGTCAAATAATAATTTTAAAAATTATGGCAAAGAGAGAGTTTGAGTGTATAATATATCTCACAGGGTTTACCTATTTGAGTAGCCCAAAATTGTTTGGGTACACAGGTTCTTGTCATAGTTACAAAGAATCTCTTATAATACTAATTACAGGAATCCCGATCCATGGTATATAGGATTACCTTACCATAAATAGGCAAATCAACACCTGTAATCTTTTTTCCTTCTTTTCTTAGTCTGCCACCAAGGTTTTTAAGAGAGTTAATCTCTTGGCACATTCTGTTGCCAAATGGGCTATTTCTCATCATTATTATAAAAGTATTCCCACTTCTCTTTCTTTTTTATCCTATGTAAGAATAAAAAATGGAAAAGATTCTCCTTAATCCCCTTTCCCATTTATCATATTGTTAACTAAAAAAAAAAAAAAAATGCAAGAGAAAATTGTACATCTAGCCCTGCATAGTGGGACAGAGAAAATAAATGGAGAAATCTTGTATAGGAGCCCCCACATACGTTTACTCTTCGTTTGTTATTTGGTTTTATTTTTTCTTATTGAAAAAAATATTTTGATGTGACATAAAAATAAAAATAGTTTTTAACATTTTATGAATATTTTTATAATTTATTTTGTTTGTTAAAAAAAATTAAAAAAAAGAAAAAACAAAAAGGGAATTTTTTTTTTTTTTTTTTTGAATTAAAGCCGGAAGCTAGACTTCAATCATATAAATGATAAATGATAGTGAAAAGGTTACTCTATAATTGATATAAATGATTGAGGAAAAGTTACTCTATAAAAGTTTCTCATTCAAACAAGTCTAGACTCCAATCATATAAATGATCCAGGGAAAGTTGCTCTATAAAATAGGATAAGACTACCCTTTTTTTCTTTTTTTTTCTTTTTCCTTTTTTTAAGTAAGACTACATTTTTGGCTTTTCTTGATTCAAAACTTTTTATTGCATGCAAAATGCCTTACTTATGCACTTGCGTGGCACCAATCAACACGTGCTAGATGCAAGCGCAGGAAGTAGGCGGTGAGCACGACCGTAGCAGACTTCAATGTCATAAATTGACGATGATAAGACTGGCCTGGTAGGAATTCAGCTCCAGACGTGCTTCGAGGAGGATTCGATACGATACCGACCACGTGACTATGGTGAACCATAAAAAGGAGATCCAACTCGGTTACTGTACAAACGGAGTAGAGACTAGAGAGGGAGGGATCAGCAAGATCCTTACAAACTTTTTTTTTTTTTTTTTTTTTTATACACTGAAATGCTTGAAAAATGTGGCATGTTATTGAGATAACTAAAAAAAAATTTAATGTGACATATTATTGAAGTAACTAAAAAGAATTATAACTTTCTCTTTACTTTTATAGAGGCTCTTCTTCACAAAATTAAAAAATAATTTTTTATTCAAAACTTTTTTACAACATAAAAAATAAGAACTTGATAAAAATATGCTTAATTCTCAACTAGAACATACCACATTTTTAATAAGTGATATTTTTCAAACATTTCAATGTATAAAAGGACAAAAATTACATAATTTAAAAATTTATTATTTTTTTAATATTGTAAAAGATCCTAATTGAAAAAGAAGAGCGAGAGGGCCAGCAAAGTAAGTGGCCTCGACAAAAAACAGGGGCAGGGCCCCACGTGTACTGGCGGCTGTTGTGTAGCTGAGATTTTGACACGTGTAAGGCAAGGCCTCAATCGGTGAGGGGCAAGACATGTGGGCGTGGAGATGCGTGATGGCCCCTCCCTCGGTATGGAGATTTTGTCGGTGGACTTTTCAAAGCAAAAGTCTAAATTACAAAATCATTGAAGTCATCATCATCCTATCAAATTAAATGGTGCCTAATTAATTGATCATCAAGATTTTGTGTTTTTGTCTTAGTGTCTTCATTCTTTGTTTCTTCTTATTTATTTTTTCTTTTAATTTGTAAAGCTTGAATTGTCATGGTGTTCATGTCAATTTGTTTGCCTATCAAAAGAAATTTGTCGTGTTTTATGTCGACAGACTATTTAAGTTCTAATAATTGAGTTCCTTATCCCATCATTCTTCTTAATTTAAGTCTAAATCTTATCGGTTGGGTAGGCAAAATAGCATAGGGCAGCAAATTTGGGTTTGTAGTCTATTTAAAAAACGTGCGAATTTACAAAAAAAAAATATCAATTTGAAAACGTAATTATTGAAAATATGATTTTTATGGTGACATACTTATTCCAGAACAAGTCTACTGTGTTTAGTGGTTGTCATGTAAATGGTCACTCTCTTGTACTTGAAACAATAATTAAAACCATAAAGCAGCACTAGTGATATAGAAGAAAAGTATCCAATTGAAACTAATCTAAAGTTTCAAAAGCATATCTTAGACAACTATGAAATAGCACAACTCTAAAAACGAAAGCTAATAATCAAAATGTTGAAAACATTGTATAATTTTGTCCTGGATTTAGCAAGTGGCCGGGATCAAACAACTTGTATTGGTAAAATATTACAATAAAGAACAAAGCAGCACAATATACAAATGGAAGGGATGGGGATTGTTTATTGTTTATGCAGGGGACAATATCGTTGTACGAGATTCCAATGGCTAATAGAAGTTGGTAAAGAAAGTAGTGAAAGTGATAACTAGCTCTCACACCACTCACGCCACATGGAGGAGTGCAGAGAGTTGAAAAGGTTACTGGCTCAGTAGTGACCTTACCTACCATAGCACTAGCTGCCACTTCAAACAAATGCCGAGAATGAAAGCTACTTGAGAAGAACTTTTGCACATCATGACATCAATCTATCTCATCACACTCCCTCTATTACAATCTTCAATAGCAACAATTCAATCTCGGCGGCGCCTCATTTCAGAGGATTCAGGGGATCGGGGAGGTTGGTTCCCTTGATGATTAATTTAATCTATTTTTTTTATATATATATATTGAGTAAGATGTTTTTTAAGCCCCCGTTTTCTCATTTTTACATGTCATTTTCTGCTTAAGCACGCACTTATCTGGCCCTTTTACAGAAGCCACAATAAAGAAAAAGAAGAATCTTTGGAAGTAATAAAGCAGTTGCAGAGCACTTGAAGACCAAAGTATGCAAACAAAACAAGGAAAGGAATATACATTGACCAAAAAAATGCAGCTAAGAAATTAATTCTATATACAGGAAACTTTACAAGTTGAAAGGTTGCAAAAGGTTGAGGCCTGACCAAAGATCAACAAGGGATTCTAAAAGGACAACCTACAACTACACTGACATTACTTAATACTGACAGTTACAGGCATTGGACAGAGCACCTTTTTGTTTTCTTTACCCTAATTAACTGCTCAACACTCAAGAACATGACTTTATCAAACCCAAGGTGTATAGGAACTTCTCTGATCTGGAACGGAAAAGGTCACCCAGAGAGAACCTCCCACTCCCACTCTCCTGGGGTGGAGATTTCAAATACGCATCGTCCTTCACGTGAAGTATTGTCAACCCAATCTCTTTACGGACTGCCTCAATTATTTCACTCTTCACCGGATTTCCTGATGCATCAGTCACATAAAAACTATTTACCGCCTGGGAACCCCTGGTCGTGACCTCGGCTCGAGTAACCGATAGACCGTTTTCTCTGAATATACGAGTCACGTCAGATAGAAGGCCAATTCTGTCTTCGCCGCAAAGTTCTAGCCGTATACCCTGTATGGTATGAATATGCATTAACATCAAAATAACACAAGGAAAAGTACTAAAAACTTGCATCGAATTAAATTACCCTGTGTGTCTGTACCTCAGAAGTTCGCCTCTTGATAGCAGCCTCCAAGCAATTAATTAGCCTTTGCCTCTCTGCTTCAGAACTAATAGGACATCCATCCGAATGCCTGATGTAATATTCCTATGGAAGGAATGAAAAAACTCAAGTGAGGCTCTTTACATCAGAGCTGTACGTGAAGTAAACTTCAAGAGACAAATGAATTTTGACAGCAATGTAAAAACGAATAAATTATTTATCTTTGAATACAATCGAGAATAGCGTTTCACTTAGAAAGCCAATGTTTTCAACATAGTTGTTGTAAAGCAAAAAACCAACAAGAAGAGCAAACAAAGCAATTCAAAGAAATTAAAGTGAACCTGATAAGCCTCGGGCCCTTCAGCAATGACAGTTGCATGGTATACCACATATTGCATATCCGTCAATGTGCACACAGTATCAAATAATAGTTTAGGACGGTCAGGGCACCTCAAGTTCACAACAGTATATCCCTTATCTGCACAATTCTCTACAGTTACAGAAACTTTGCTCTTCTCATTGGTTGACATAGAATCTGTATCATCCATATCATAATCGCGATCAGCATACATCATTTGATGCAGCCTCCGTTCCTTATGAGTGGAACCCACAGAAACAGCAGTGTTGGCACTTCGTTTATCTCTATCTCCTTTTAACACATACAGAAGAAGTTGTTTGATCTTAGCAAGACGATCAGGATTTTCAATTGGCAATCCAGTTGCATCGTCAGTGATGTAAACAACTGATGCCATTCTTGAATTGTGGGTCCAGACTTCTGCAGCTACCACATTACATTTGAGGTCAGCAAGAACAGCAAAAACCTCCGAAAGCAGGCCTGGCCTGTCTCTGCCAGTCAATTCAATTGTTGTGTGTTCCATGGCAGCTTGGACGCCCACAGACCTTCTCAAGGACCGGAAGCTGCGTCCCATAGGTCCAAGTGACTGTGACATGTAAAATTAACCATCAACATGACTTGGAGTTCGCATGGCTCCACACAGAATGTTGCTAAAAGATTATAGTATATACATATAAGACAGCAACCACTGATCCTTCTTTGATGGTCCATCCATTATCTACTCGTTGATGAAATTAATTGGGGATGGTGATTAAAGTAAAAGGCCTTGTAGCTAGCCATTGGAGGCTTCTATACACTTCTCTGCTTCTTTTTTTTGGGTGGGGGAGAGCAGGGTTATGAAGTCTCTTTAAATTGATCTTTTAACCGTGCATAAAAACTTCTATTATTAATTTCATTAAAAAAAAAAAAAAATTCTATTACTCGAAACGGGGATAAATATACCAAGGCTAATGATGACATTAATTTGAAAATTTTGCAGGACTCCACAAACCCATTCAATACAGTAACTAGAAACACTGTAGAAATTACCTACCAAGTTCTTCCTAGAAGCATATCAATATAAACCCCATTTAGAATTCCGACTATGACATTAACATCTCCAGCTCTAAGGTAATTATTTCTTAAGCACTTCATAATTGACATAAATAAAATGTAAACCAGAATCTGGTTTTGCAGATCTACCTGTTGAATCTGCTCAGCGATATCATCTTTAAACAGCTTGTTCCCTTTTTGATCAGTGACATGAAATACTGCAAAGAACAAACGGAAGCAACAAGAGGTAATCACAAGCCATAGTTTCAAGGTCTTATATATATATTAATTTGCGGATCAGAAACTAACCATCCATGAACCATTCCCCATCTGAAGAAATGTAAGCTCGACGAATTATGAGATTCAAGTCTATCAGAACTTGAACCAACTCTAACAAACTACCACGCCTATTTGCACTATCAACCTGAGAATTCACAATATTCATTGTATCAGAGTGACGTTCTTGAATCGCATACAATATAATCCAAAAGAATTCAGAGAATTCAATGAAATACCTTAATCAAAGTGGCTGTCCTGCTCGAGGCATTATCCATTGTAACCCTGCAAATTCCATATTAACAAGGAACAAAATCACGATCCCATGTTTCCAAAACCGTCAAGCTCGAACCTTTCGGCTCAAGAAATGGAAATTAAAGAAAAAGAAAACAACCAACCACCTCAATTCCACAAAAACAAGACCAAATTGGCACAAAATGGAATCCCAACAAACATAAAGAAATGACAAAAGTAATACAGAGTGAAAGGTGGTACCTTGGAGGGTTCATTCGAATCACAAGCTTCTCAAATTCGTCATCCATGGCGAGAGAAGAAGACCAACAATCCATTTGGAAACGAAACTCGGAAAAACAAAGCAGAGAGTGTTTGAAAGAGAGGCAGTCTGAGAGAGGGATGAGAGTATCTTTCTCCCCCAGAATCTCTGCTCTATCTTTAATTTATTGTATTTGATCTCTCTTTCTTTCTCTCTCTCTCTCTCTCTCTCTGAGTTTTCTGGCACTTTCTTTTTGCCTTTGGATTCTGATTTCTGAATCGGGCTTGTGGTTGTGTGTTGGTTGGGTGGTGGTGGCTCTTTTAGCTGGACGAAGAGTTTTTGGAGGGACATATAACAAATTAACAATTACCCAACAAAATAAAAATAAAAAAATAAAAAATAGAAAATAGAAAAGAGAAGAGAGGCGCATGGATGCGGCTATCATCTGGGTCCCACCCCACTCACCCCGTTAACATCTGGTCGTCTCTAGGGTTTGTGTCAATTTCAAAGGGCGGCTCAATGTTCGTTCCGCCTTTTGGTTGGGACCTTGGGGAGACTGTTTTTAGCTTCTCTTTGGGGGCTCTTCTTCTTCTTTGCTTCATTGATTCATTCTGCACTGCCCCATGCCATGTGGGTCTTGTTTGGTAATATAGGTACCCTATGTTTAATTAAAGCCACCCTAAAACCAACTTTCATTCTGTATCATCAAGTACTATCTAATGGAATCTAGTAAGATTTTGCTTTGCTTTCTGGGGACCCCTTTTTGTTTTAGGAAACATGTATCGCATTTATCATCTTCAAAATCCAGCAGGATTCTTGTTTGGCTTAATAAGCAACTGTTGCCATGCCTCCAAACTCCCACATCTCTCATTTTTTTTGGCACTATTTCACCTTCTCTCTCTCTGATCTCTCTGTTATCACCATTTTCTTTCTTTCTTTCTTGGGTCTGGCTGTATTGATTGATTGATTGATCACATCCCTCTCTTATATTGTAGCTTTTTCTTTTCTTTTTTTGGTAATCCGTACTAATAGTCACACAAACGCACGGAAAAAAAGATAAAAAGGAATCTGCTTGAGGTGGATCTTAGAATATGAATGTATTTAAGAATTCGCCCTACTTTTTATTATTTATCATCTACCTGGAGATAAGGTGATCCATCTCAGCTCCTAGTTGGTGAAAGGAATACTATATATTATTTCTTTACAGAAAGTGGTGGGAATCCGCTCAATATTATATATTGCGTGGGAGATGAAGTCCAAAAACTTCTGGGGTCCAGCAGTGGCTTATAAGTATATAACCAATAATTGCTATGTCATTCTCCCATTGTCTACACCGTTTGATCAAGTACTACAAAAATCCCTCGGTGTTCTATGCTTGTGAAAGAAGTAGCTGTTCAAAAATAGGCTTTATTTGGAATTGGGTCATATATTCTTAACCACCCACAAGTCCCTCTAGTGTCCAATAGACAAGTGCAAGATATTTCAGGTGCTGGTCAAACAAACGCATACATCAATGAAAAAAAAAAAAAAAAAAACACAACGGATGGGGAGAATGAAGAACACCATAATGAGGACGGCAGAATGGACCGTGCATACGCAATTAATGCCACTTGCCATGACTGCTTGTCCAGCACATGATAGGCACATGGAAGAGACAGAGGGGGTAGACAGTATACTCAATGTTTTTAACGCTTGTTTTGATAAAAATTATTTCTACATTTCTAAGATAGTTTTGTAAAGCTATTTTTAGGCATTATGGGAAGAATGATGAAGCAGGGCGAGCTGCAGGCCTAATGCAAGAGAGAATGAGCGGTTTCTATTGAGTTTGCCTAGCATTAGCCTGTTCTCGATCACACATGCACAAACAAACTTTTGGGGTTAGCATCTTATTAAAGCTAAAAAATGTCTCGAGGCTTTTGTCTTTCGCACGCTATTTACAACTTTACTTATTATTCATTTTTTATTTTATGCCAAATCCATGGAAATGTGAATTTTCTTTTTCCTTTTTTGTGATATGAAAGTAAGCAGAGAGAAGAGAAAGGATAGGAGACAAGATCATATCCGTACCTGGCTGGATAGATTGTTAGAACCACCTGCCAAGGCTACATTGACATGTGATTGGGGCTTCTTTTCCCACACAAGATGTAAAAGCATGGAATTGCATTTTTGTATGCCAACCAACATAGTGCCTCATATTGGAGTAGGGACTTGGCTTGGTTTCAGTTGTAACTAAATTGTGGGAATTGGGTAACAAAACACAAGAAATGTGTATCCCAATTTCGTGTGTCTATATATAATAGAACATAAGAGACACATGTTCCAATCCCAATAAATTGAACGGAGTTCAGACCCAAGCCAAATCCTTTGAACAAATCCAAAAATGAGTGATTAATTATGCCCACTTTTACCAAAAATAGTATTAATAAGAGAAGGGAGGGTTATCACTTACCAATTCATCTCAACACAAAAATAAATTTTACAAAAACATATGTTTTTTAAACACAAAAAGCACTCCTAAAATGCATTAAAGTCAATATTTATAGGTCAAGATGAAGTAGGACTATATGCTAGCCACACAAGTTTCTGCAAAATGATTTTTTCGTCCTGCTATGTTAGACATGAGTAGTTTCTTCACCTGATTCCTAGGACAAGATAACACCTACAGTAACAACTAAAGATACGAAACAATCCTCCAAAGAGGTAGGAAAGAGTCCCAGACTTCCAGGGCTAAATGGGTTGGAATTAGCTATAATTTCTTTTCCTGATTACACCTTGCCTGATCAAGAGCTTCCCACGATTGTTTGCTCAATAGAAAATTTTCCCAGTTACAAGAATCCCAATCCAGGCCAAACACCACAAAAAATAAAAAATAAAAAATAAAAAATAAAATAAATAAAAATAAAAAATTGCCTAATTTGATGATTAAATTCTTGATTTGGCAGATTGTGAAGACCCAAGCCCCTTGGAAGACCATCCACGATGTAGGCGAGGGGTGATGCCAGATGGGGTGGGTACAAATTCCACTACTTTACCATCACATCAATGGCACAGTGGCCATACATACATACGTACATACATATATTTTACCATCTAATTCTTGCTTGGTGTGAATGGAATGGGATCCTCTCTAGTCCATTTTAAATTAGGGAATCCAGTTCATGATTAGGATCTCTTTAAAGAGATCCAACGACTATAAAAATGTCATGTGTTCCACTTATTAAAAAATAATAAAATACTATTTAATATATATATTTTTAAAATAAAATGATAAAATAATATAATTATTTTTATTTTTTGATATTGCCCTCGGGGGTGGGGTGGTTGGACCATCCCTAGGGCCACTGTTTGGCCTGCGAGTGCGGCCACCCCCAAGGGCTTTCATATTTTTTTTGGATTTAGCCATTGACCATGGTTCTCTAAGAGCCATGAGGTGGCCGAAGCCACCTTCAGGTCAAACAGTGGCTCTTGGAGTTGTCGCTATATCAAAAAACAAAAATAATTATATCATATTATTTTTTATTTTTTAAAAAATATTTTATTAATTTTTAATAAGTGAGACATGTAACATGTTGAATCTCTTAAAAAAAAAAAAAAAAAAAAAAAAAAAAGAGGACCGAGAAGATCCATTCAGGCGAGGATCCCATTCCGGTGGGAATGGCCATCCATATAATAACAAGCACGTTTAATAGGAATTTTGTTTCCGTTATAAATTGCATGGTCATGATTTGTTTGCAGTCCGTACAAGTTGGCCATGTTGGAATCCACGCAGTTGTGATACCAACCAATCAATCATGCTCGAAAACCGAGTCTCAGGACCCTTGGATGTACCTGGGTCGGATTTCTTTTCGGGTGGTCCTAGATTTCCCTCAATTGGACCACCTATGCTTCTGCTTTCTCAACCACCTATTTGGCCCACTTGCACCACCCTTCCCTATCTCTTCAACCCTAAACCATTCACGACTTGAAGATAACACCATACATCCGATCCACTGCAGACTGCAGTATAAATCCCCGCCTCTCATGCTCCCGATTGATTTTACAATAAAGCCCAAAGATAGACAATAACTTTTCCCGATCACAGTGATGAAAATCACAAAGCCTATTGAAACAAATCCTCTCCCCTCCTTAAAACGGTTGAGATTTCTCTGTTGTAAATTGCCATAAATTGCATACTCTCATAAGGATCGGAGAAGATCCGGATATTAAAGCTTATGGGTGCATAAGATCTTATTCGATATGCATGGTCTTTGGGGTTTGACGGGTTAAAAGTTCGATTTAAAACAAAATTGTGTAAAAATGTATTGTTTGAAAGTTCGTTTTAAAAAAAACAAAAATTAGGTTTGAAAATGTAAAAAAATGTGTTGTGCATTATTCAAAAACGCTCAATTGTTTTTTTATTCTACAACTATTTTATAATACTGATATAACATTCCTTGGATTAATCATTATTAAAAAAAAAAAAAATCGAAGATTAGTTGAAAATTGCAATGTCAATATTGTAAAATAAAATTAAGGTGTATAACATTACTTCTTCCATTGTCAACCCTTTCTTGGGTTGGGCTTGGTTTAGGATGGTTTTGGTTGTGGGCCTGTCTGTGGCAATGGGTAATTGGATAAGAGACTGAGATAGACCTTTGCTAAAAGTTACGGGCTAGGTGCTGGTGTTGGGAAACTCAATTTGAAGGGTCCCAACATTTCTACACAAGCAAGGTATTATTTCTAGATGGGTCTGTAAAAAATATGTCCACCGTGTATACTCATCCACTTGATCAAAATTTCTGTGTCTCTCCTTCTCTCGCTTTCTATCACAGGGAGTAGAATCATGACGGAAATGGGATTTGTAAGGAAAGGGTTTATTGGGTTTATGGGCCAGCAACCCCACATAACCGAGATACTAAGCCCATCTAGCTCAAACATGGCTCTCTAACTCGGGTAAAGGGAGCTTTTTGGTCTCTACCAAAACCTTACCCTATTTCACAATCATCAACTTCTTTTTCTTTGAATACATTATTGATTTAAGCATAAGAGAGTTGCATTCATCTACTTCTTCTTTCAGTGCATATGGGAACATATTTCAAAACATTATGCTTCATTGCTTGGTTTTTTCTTTTTCTTTTTTTCTCTTTTGCACGTGGGGTGGGAATTGATCTTCGATGCGAAAAAAAAAGGGGTTCTAACAGGGTTGATCATAGTAATCTCCGAAGGGGTTATCTGGACCGATGATAATGTCTTGCTCTGGTATACACTGTTTGTGGGCTCAGTTGGGGTGAGTATTTTCAACATGACTACATGTGTCATGCTGCTGAGTAATTTGGGACTCATCAAAGGTTGACAACAACTGTTTCCCAAAAAGTTGTACCGATATTTATGCGTTCGTATAGGAAGCAGATCTTTTAAGGACAAAAAACACTACGGTTGGATTCTTGGAAGTACTTTTTCTTTTGTTAAACAAGTAAAGATAAAGAAAGAAAGAAATGTCTTGTTCAACTTGGAAGCAACAAAAGGTATCCAAGAAAATATGCATTTGAAGAGCAGAAAATAAAGATATCAAATAGCAAACCCACTCTTCAACTAACCAGTAGGATGAGGAATTGCTGCCTTGTTCAAACTGGAAAAACATCAAGACAGCAGCACTCTTCTATTTCTATAGCTTAGGCTTATATGGCTATACTCTTTCAAAAACGGATCAACTTTCAATTGATATATGTAAGAGAACATGAGAAAGTTCCTAGCTGATAGAACAACATTGGTAAACAATAATATTACACCTCAAAATCAAAGCAAACCTCCAAACATTGCTCTGTCCGTAGTTCATCCCTGCATGTGATAAACCACAAGGAATGATTAATTACAGGTAGCTAGCTACTCAGACGCAAGAACATTTGAAGAGCTAGAGAGAGAAAGCAAAACCTGATTTTGCAGACAAGGATGAAACTTTTTGTATTATAAAGAAGAGAAATCCTGCGAATGAAAAGCAAAACCCAACACACTAAAATACTGAATTGAATTCCCAACTCTCTCTCAATTATACATTTCAAACACTCATCTATTCAGATTCAGGCAACAAACCATAATAGTCTACTCTGCTTCTTAGTCTTAGCTATCCTACTTGTAATGACCAATTTCCATCTTAAAAGCTCTAATTCTTCTACTGCCTTGACCCTTCAGAATCATCCTTGTCAGAAGGCTCCTGGTGTTGATTCAAGGAAACTTCATCGCCTCGGCTCTGTCCCATCTGTCGGTAAATCTGGCTCAAAGCTTGAGAATTCAGCATCCCAATATGACCATCCTGCGAAAGCCCAAGCTCCAAACCAGGGACCTGCCGGTTATTTCCACTCATAAATGTGGAAAAGCTCAATGGACCCAGATTCATATTAGGAAATTCAAACCCATGAAACCCATATTTAGGAAAGAAATTCGAGTTATCGCCGCCGAAATTCAACGATGACTGGCTTGAATTGTGAAGAAACCCTGACCCAATTCCACTGATAGAGGGCCACATCCCACTTGACACGTGAGGTTTACCCAAGTTTCCGCTCATCATTGTCCAATTGGCCCTACCGCCGGCCCCAACAACACCTGGTCCTAGCCCTTCCATCTTTGTGTGCAAGCCTGCTGAAACAGAAATCCCCTGTTCAGAAACAGAGGCCCCTGCAGCTGCCAGAGCCGAAGCTGGAATAGTCCCACTACCAGTTGCAGCTATAATTGACGGTTCTGCTTGCTGTAAGAGCCACTGAATTGTTTCACCGTCGGACTTGTGACCCAATTCTCTGGTCAATTGGAAGACCCTGGCTGCGCAAAGAGCTGGCATCCTTATTCTTCTGCCTCTACCATCCACTTTCTTGTGCCTGTCTTTGGTGGAGCTTCTCTTGGGAGCTAACTGCTTCTTGCTATCATCTTTGTTTGCAATCATAATTTGGAAGTCCGTGACTTCGGCAGGCTTGCTCTCTGCCATGTGTGCTTTTTGGGGAGAGGATTCAAGAAAGGAGGCACCTCTGACCTCTTCTCGATGGTGATTTCAGCCCTTGGGTTCCAAGAGAACAGGGCCGAGATGGGGCCTCTATGATTGAAGAAGGTGACCTCAAAAGCCTTTGATGACCTTTCAATGTCATTTGTCGATGGAATTTAGTTTCGTGTTCAAAAATTCAAACCATAATAAAAATTTAAATTGAATTGAAAGATAATACTCTACTACTTTTCTAACTCTCTCTCTCTCTCTCTTCCTCCCTTAATTGTTAAGATAAAATAAATGATTAGACCACATAGTGGGTATCATTTACTTAATCCTTATGTTTGAATATGAGATTGACATGATGATGCTGCCCCTCTTATTCAAAAGTATATCTATTACATTCTATAAACGCTATCATGCTATTTAGTCGTGTAAAAGAACATTGAAAAAAGATAACATTATTTTTTTCTTTTTTACAATAAATACTAATTAAAATCCACATTATAAAATTAAAATAATATAATTTTTAAGGTAAAATTAAAACCACAAAAAGGTTAAAAAGGTTAAACTCAAGAGAAAGCAGTCCCAGTCAATATAGTCAATTTCACCGTCTCCTAAATCTAAACGACATTTCCTAGAATGTGTAGCATTGGATTGGATTTGGTTCCGTCTGTGAGCGCTGTTATAATGTCAGAGAAAATAAATGCAATCACGCGGCCGTTGTGCCTCAATTACTTTCGTGATTTGCTGCTACACTTATGTCCGGTCGGCATGAACGAAGCATTGGGGGTTTCAACTGTAACACAAAATGAAATATTGTTAATGGGTCCAGTGAACATAAGAAATGATGTGATGGTTATGGGTGTTTCTAATTGTTAATATCTCAATTGCTTATTTTCTTATATATAGGATATAAAATATTGTTTGAGGCTTATCTGTTCTGACATTTTCTCATATCATTTATTAAGTTTTAAAACCCATAAAATCACTTCTTAAAATATATTTAATGTAGTTGTTAAATCACTTATTTTATTAGATTTTTTTTAACACTAAGCAATGATAAATGTGGTTTTCTCTCGTACAACTTTTTTCAAAAAAGAGAGTTTAAATCATATATCTTTGTTATATGTATAACTGTTTATTCAATGGCTGATTTTTACAAAAAATTTATAAGAGAAGGACATGAGTATATTAAATAGCAGCTCTCTTAAAAAAAATGTCATATCGAAAAAAAAAAATGAAGAACGAGAGAGAGAGGTGGTTGGGGGTATTTGGGAGGTGGTTTGCCACTCCTAGTGGCATTTGAGAGTTGTTTGACTACCACATTTGAAGAGAGATGGTTCGGCTACCTCAAATTGAGCATTTGGAAGTGGCAAAATAACCCTCCAAAAACCATTAGAGATGGTTCAACCACTCTCAATCGGGCCTTTGGAGTGGCCGAATCAATTCTAAAAGTCATTGTAAATGGTTTGGCCAACACAAGAGCCAAGCTGAGGGTGGCCACCCTAATAGTCATTGGGAGGTGGTTTGGCCACCCCCAAATGCTCAATTGAGGTGGTTCCACCACTTCTCAGTCTCCAAAAGTGGCGGCTAAAAGTGATGTACTGATGCTGACTCAAACATATGCACACATATCAAAATTTGATTAAATATGATATATCTATCCGCCTATGCATCATTGCTCACTATTAAAAAAGCTGGTTGAGAGAATGATTTGATAATGATGTATACTTTTGAAGAGTAATTTTATGCATTTTAAACCTTGTTATAGAGTGGTTTGAAATAAGGTCAAACCAAGTGAAACACTTTCCCCATTTTTTATCCCCATAAGAATAGAGTAGATTGTAGATTGTAGATTGTCAGACCTTGAATCAAGACTGATGAATGCTAATAAAACTAACAGTAAATAAAGGCAGGTTCTTGAATAATGGTTTAATGGTCACTATTAGGTCTTTGTTCTTGGGTCAGGCAGTAATAGATCCCTGAATACAGGAGTCTCTTACAATTCAACATTATGGGCCATGGAGAGAACCGCTTTTTTCTTTCAAAAAATGGATGCCAATCATGAAATATGGGGCCAGCTGAGTCCCATCTTCTTGATAAGCAAATGTGATTGAGAATTTTACCCCAACTTTTATATATATATATATATTAAGAGACAGAGTCACTGTTTCTTGATGGGAGAGTCAAGTAAGAAAACGTACAAACTACAAATTTGCAAAGCTAGGGATATTTGAATACGTTGTTGCAACCAAGTGATTGATGAGAAAATATGATGAACAATCTGGACTTTTTTACCCTCACCAATTACACATTGAAGTTAAGTGTGACAATTTTTGACACAATTTGCCAATTCGATACGAACTCAACATAAAATTAAAAGGTTATGATTGAGGAGTTTGAACCATTTAATTAAATAAATCGAATTAGAGTTAACCTATATAGTCTTATATCCATACTTTGATACGATCCGAACCCACATACATACACGAATTACCACTCATAATTGAAGCCAATGATAAGACTTTTTGAAACATAAACTTTGGTAATAGACCCTTGAAATCCTAAGATGATCCTGTTAATAAAAAAATGTGGACTATTTTTGCCGAAAGATTGCTTTGAGGCTGCATATATGATGAATAAGAGGTTCATAAGAGACGTGGGGGTGGGGAGACTTTTCTTCCTTTCTCACTTCTTTTTCTTGGAGACTCTGATTTGATAATAGTGGGTAGGTAAGATATATGTATCTAGCTCTTCAATTGTTTTTCTCGTGTGTTGCCCACCCAGGTGACAAAACCGGGCCCGTCAAAAGCTTGCTGTTGACATATTACCCATCGTCTCTTAAATACAAGTGTTTCTATACAATTTTTCTCACTTTAGTAGGTTTATAGCCTATTATTTCAAACAAAGAAAGAACTAAAGCATAATCCATTTAGCTTCATATTCCCACTCCGATCTCTTTTTTTCCACAACCCTTTTTCTTCCTCTAGTTAGATCTAGCTAGAGGGGCTAGCTATATGATACATCTCATACGTGAAAGGGAGTGACCGAGACAAAAAATAAATGACGGAATCACGTAAACAAAAGATTTGAACTCTCAAAAACTTTATATTGATATCGTGTTAAATCGTCAATTATTTTAAAAGTAAGAAATAATTTGAAATGATTAATTTAATAATTTAATTAATACACAAAACAATTTGTTAAAGTCAAAGTCTGGTAGAATTTACTGGTGAACTTCGTATTGGGTGTCTAAACTTTTTGGAGTAACGTAGATATTCAGCGACACATGTTTGAATAAAATGTAGTAATTTGTATATTTCTTTTGACTTAAGATTCAATGGCCATTACAAGTTGATCAGTTTTCACACATGAAATTCAACCTGCGCTTAGAAAACTAGAGAAAGAGTTAAATTAGTGACTGTGTCACGTACGTTGCAGAATCCTAAAGTAAAGTGGTCATCATTTCAAATATTTTCTTGGCATTAATATTCAAACAAAAATTGAAGGTCCATCATATAAATTTTAGACAGAATTCGCTATTAAAAATTTGCTTCTAATTTTTACTGTGTGTATAGGATTCAAGGATCCTTGCAGACAAATTGGAGCATGCACACAAAAAGGTCATATAATTATAAACTGGTCCCTCATTTTAAATTGCCAAATAGAACAAATATGTTAATCAAATGATTAAATTAATTAATTTTTTATTAGTTTAAGTTTTTAAGATAAGTGAAGTTTAATTTAGTAGGAATAGAGGTTTTACTCTTATTTTAGTTAAATATTTTACGAATTGAACTTCACTTATCAAGGAAAATGTTAAAATTACTCGTTAAATGACTAAATTCACTATTTTTTATTAGCTTAATTTTTTTTAAAAAAAAAAAAAACAAAAAAAAAAAAAAGAAGAAAAAAAGGGAAGTGAAGATTTATCAAATTGATTGTGTGGGCTTATCATAAAACGTATGTATGTGGCACAAATTAAAGATACAGAACCTATAATCATTGCACACTTTGTTGTCTCAAGCTACCACAGATTAATTATTTCATAATATTGGCCGGAAAATCGTTGCATGGAGATAAGATAAAGTGACGTCAGTTACATGATATGTTCAAAGTCTCAAACTTGGCCCGCCCAACACATTTTTAAAGCAATGAATCATTGCCTATTTCGGGGAAAAGGTCCCAAGGGATGAAATCAATGTCTTATTCATGAGTTTCGACATCCATGGAATTTGATTTGGAATATTAACTCTAAGACTATGTATAAGAAAGTAATGACAAATTCATCTGGCCGGGCAACCGCCACAAGATACTCGTCGTTGGTTTTCTCCGCCGCCGGCCAACCCAAACGCCCCCAATTCTCTGATCAGTATGAGAAGGTGGAATCCAGTGTGGTGTTGTCGCCGGGCGGGGTTTATACATGTTGCGGGTAGAAATGAATTGGGGTTTGATTGTTTGTTGATTAAAGTATTGGGGTTGTACATATTTTCGATTGATTTCTAAGTTCTTCAATGAGCATAGAAAATTTAGACAGTTAACCGTCAAAAATACCTGAAAAACGAAATTTAGACCCATGCAAATGCAATATACCTGTTGGGGAGAAAATTGGCAATTAAGTTTAATTAAATTTTACGCATTATCAAGAGAGGTTTGGCGTTACAAATCGCGGTTGGAACGGTCCCCAAACTCCAAAGAGAGACAGTTGTCAAGGCTAATGGTCTGTCGCACGAGCATTTCTGCCTCAAAAGGCTCACCACTCCAAAACCCTTTGCACGTGACCCCACTAAGCAATAGAAGATGCCCGACCTCGTCTAGTTCGCCCCGGCGAGCCTCGCATGTCCCGACAACCTGCAATGTTGGATAACCACGATAATTACATTGTACGGGACATCCATTCAGGACGTCCCATCAGCCCAGAAAATGTGGGCACCATGTCCACTCGTGCAGAGGGTGGCCCACCTCCTGCAGAGGCCACACCGGACCGGCGTCCAACGGTACATGTGTCGAGACGAGAGCCAAACCCATCCAACACGGATCCCAAGGAAATCGAACGGTGGATAATTAGGGATCACTGAGGATTGTCCGATTGTGTGGCCCTATAAGCTCTTGATCATGTAAACGCATATGTATAAAATGAAGTCAATTTCAATGAGAACATAGAGCATATTCAGAAACAACTGTTCTTCTCCTTTTTTCATGCATTAACTAACTCTTTGTGTGCCCCTATTACACTTGCTTAGTTGCTTCCCGCGTTTTAGTCTTAATCCCTCCGTGATCAGAAACTGTGTTAACAATACCCATAATTATATGCAACAACCAACACAGTTATGCAGGAGAATAATATAATATTAAGATATCAAACCAATATGAAATTATTGATCCACTTAAAAAAAAAATTTTAAAAAAAAACTGCAAAAATGATCTTACAATGCATCAATTATAAGTAGAAAGATCCTCCCATTTTAAATAAAACTGAGAGGATCAAGTTAGTGTAAAATGATGGGTAATATTGTCTTAACATTAAAATTGACAGATAATATTTACAATATTACTACTCCTTTTACGCTAAATGGATACTCTCCATTTATGAAGAGAATCTTATTTCCAATATAAGTAGAAGCACAATCTTGCAATGCGTTTAATGCTATGAAAATTGAACATAATGCTATTGAATTAATTATCATTTAATAGTATCAATTTTCAATAAGATTTGGGTCTATCAGAGAAAATCATAATTAAAGATATCAACTCCAACTATTTATGATAGTGAGGACAATTTTTTTTTTAATTTTCTTTGACATATTCACACAAGAGAGTTTAGAGGGATTCGAACTAGTGAGGACAAATGTTTTTGAGAAATGATAGAGATACAACTTAGAGACATAACTTTGGCCAAATTTTTCTCTTATGTGGTCATTTTAAAAATAAAAAAAAAAACACAAAAAAAAAAATATATATTTTTTGAAGTAATAACATCCAATGTTGTCCTTTTTTTATTTGGTATTTAAAAAAAAAAAAAAAATTGTCTTTTTCTTCAAAATAATGACCAATTTTTTATTTTTTTAATATCATACTATAATTGTAGGCCTTAATTAAGAGTATTAACTATAATTAAAGATTTATTTATTTTTTTACGAAATAAATCTTTATTATCCATTATTATTTGGTGGCCTTACACGGTTGTCTAATTGGCCTAATGATCTAGCCGGCCCTGAGAATAATTTATTTATTGGATAACTTCACTTAGGATTCCTAAACTACTACTCGTTTTGAGAAAACTCCTCAAATTTCAAAAACTCTCAATTTCATCCCCTAAACCTTCAATTTGATGCAACTGACCCCGTCAATTTTTTCCGTTAAAGACTTAAACCCCAATGGAAACCACTCAAAATATCAAATTACCCTTCAATTTTAGTGTTTTTTTTCTCCCCCCAATTTGAAATTAAGGGTAAATATGAAATTTTATAAAAGTTTCAAGGGTATAAAAATTCATTTCATCACTTTTAACATCTACAAATTGATGGAGGAAAATTGCATCAAATTGAAAGTTCAAGGAATGAAATTTTGAGGCATTTTCAAATTGCGTGGTAGTTTAAGGGTCCTTTGTGAATTTTCTCATTTATTTATTTAATGAGCAACTCCCTGCTCCTACCCTCACTCTCCTTTTTTTTTTTTTTTTTTTTAAAAAAATTATTATTATTATTATTATTATTTTATGTTTGTAGGTGTTTTCCGACCAAATCAGCAACTTTGGCATTTCTGCTATGCGTCCGTCCACCTTCCACCATGTTATACCATTCAACTCCTACTTGGCTGCTACTATTGCTGCTTGCTGGTTGTTTGTTTGTGTTTTTTTTTGTTTGAATAAGATGTTTCTTCTCTCTAGATTTGCCCTCATAAGTGAGGAGGAATAATTAGGTGTGAGGGGTTATCTCTCATAGTCGGTTTAAATAAATTTTGTTAGAAAATTTGGCTACCAATATCTTAGATCTAGTCTGCTCGGAGCATATCTGTTCTTTAACTGTATTTATATATGGATTATCGAAAAATTGAAGTCATAGATAGCACCTAATTGTAAAAGGATATAATTTTTGAAGAGTTTTATGCTTTGTACTATAAAATTTTTTTGTTCTCGTGGCATCATTGTAATCCTTCATAATGCAAAGATTGTTAAAAGGTTCTATGTGGCTGGCTAGCAGTTGATACATGGGGACATGTTTTGAAGCTAAAGAGGATAACAATCTTTCTCTTGTGGAGTATGAACTACTTAATGTCTTTGAAGAATGATTGTATCTTATGGAAGTCAATGTTTTGACATTAGGGGTTTGATTCCTGTTTCCTGAAATTCTGTACAATCTTGTTGATTTTTTTTTTAATATGTGATAAATGCAAGTAATTGTGAATTTGGGATGCATTTGGAGAAGTTGGTCAATGATGCAGCTTTGTCCTGTCCATTGTTGTACTTTGAAAAGTAAATATCACATTTTCAACAGAATTGAGTGAAAGCAACTTTGACTACTTGTTTTATAATATTGTCGATTTGGGTTTATTAAACAGGTAAAAAAAACAAAAAAAATTGGTATAATATTGAAATCCTAAATTCCCATAGAAGAGGAAAGAGTAGTAGTATTAACTCTTCATACTAGAAAGTAATTCACAAATTGATTTGATTGCAAAAGATAACACATCGATTATGATAATAACTTTATAAATTTATAAACTTTAAATTTATAAATTTATAAATTTTATTTATCGATTAAGAGAAAACATTTGCATATCAAGAACCCTTCCCTGACATATTAATTACCAGGGCCACCGAAACATAAACAAATGGTGTTGTGATTAGAGCAAGAAGCACTCGCATATTTTGCTTTAAGGATAGCCTGGCATGAAGCAATGCATTGAGGAAGAGCGCATGGATTCATCAACACGCCGAACACTGCTTCAGCTGTGTTGGGCCCAGCCGCCATGAACATCAAGCCCACAAGAAGTAGCACCATTCTCCATTGGATGCGTTCCATTGAAATTTGAAAGGGTTTGAAATCTGAATGATTTTCAATTAGTCTCCATGCAATGTATATATAGTAGTAAAAATTATAGGCTAACGACAATAAAATCGAAAAAGAATTAATAATAGTAAAGATATCAGGGTACCATATTTGGAAGGAAATCTCAACGAATCACCCTAGTAAATGAATAATTTACTTACCCAAAAGAAACGGTTGTCAGTTAGATTAGATTTATACCGGCTAATTTAATACATACATATCCCAGTAACAAATATGCTATTTACTTACCCTACGCATTATTTCTTTCTCACTCTCTCCTTTTGTTTTTGGGTTTTTCTCTAAAGCAAAATACTTACTTGACCATCAGAATCTGAATGTTTTTTCTTATTTTGCAGGCAACCCGTCGAACAAATATGGTCATTTGGTGGATGACGCCAAGAGTCTTCGCCAACGAATTCAGTTTTGGCGTTTTATTCATGTGAAGAGGGGGAGGCTAACAAAGCTACACACCGACTTGCGAAAATGGCGCTCTCCATCTCGGAATATATCAGCTGGAGGGAACATATACCCCTATGCATTATGGATATTGTAATCACAGACCAAGTTGGCTTGGAGTACTGAAATTTTGGAATCTCACCTCTAAAAAATAAAAAATGAAGAAGAAGAAGAAGAAGTAACCCGTCGACTGGTCCAGTTATCCAAAAATATGCTTCAACATACCCTTTATTTAGATCATAAAAAGGATTCCATCTCATATGACATGACAAAGAGACTTTGCTAGTTAAGCTAACTCATAAACAATTAAATTTAACAAAAAAATAAAAAATAAAAAACTGTTGTGATTCAATAAAAGGAAGAGATTCACTTTCAAGAGAAATATAAAATAAGTTCGCAATTTTAAAAGGTTTAAAACTGGGGATAGACTAGGATCACCTCTTACGTTAGGTAGAGGCAAAAAACCTCCAATGCACTGCAATTAAGTTTTTTAAAAATTTATTTCAGACAATCAAGTGGAATGCTATCAATAAGACGTTTGTTTCCCTTTTATCCCCTAAAGTAATGGGACTTTCAAAATCACTTTTAAATTTTAGCCCAATAATAATTTTAAAAGTCACATCACTTTGTCAATGGGTGCCTATAACTTGTTAATAAATTTTATACGACATAGAATGGGAAGGAATGGATACATTTATAGCAATTCCCATGCTCAAATAATCCTAAACTTCTATGTTCTGGCATAGAAGCAACCAAAGAACATGCTAATACACCGAAAAAAAAAAACCATTTTCTTCCTTTCTGGATTATATTTGATCGTATCACTAATTTCACACTCTCCATCTCCCTTGGACTACATAAATTTGGCGCACCGTAACGAGCAAATAAGTAAAAAGTTTTATGCTCCCTCTTTCTTAGAGTCATTGATCTACACCAACATCACCCCACCGGACTTTGTATCTTGCTGCAAGATAGTGTGCACCGACAGGACCCCGACTCCCATGTGGATAATACTCCGGGATAATCTTCTTCTCTTCTAGCTCTTTTAACAGAGGTGTGAAGAGCGACCAAGCTGCATCCAGTTCATCACTCCGGATAAACAGCCTTCTTTCCCCTTCAACAGCATCGAGCAGAAGCCTCTCATAAGCATCTGGAATCTCCTTCGAATATCTACACATAATAAAGGAGTTCGGTTGAAATTGATAAGAACACTCATGAAGTAGCACTACAGTCGAAGCCCATAGTCAGAGCTGACTTTTTTCAAGATTTGTCAAATGAACAACAGAAAACAACAATTGACCAATTTAGATCTCTGGGTTGTCTCCAGTTCAGCATCAACAAAGACTAAACATTCAAACAGGAGTGACACTTGGGGAGAGACTTGAATAGAATAGTTTTGAAATATACAAGACAAAAGCAAAAACAAAAACCAAAAAAAGGTTGTACCTTGCTGCATAATGAAGATTCAGATTACTTCGGTCCAGTCTCATTCCCAAACCAGGAACCTTGTTATTGATCTTTAAATAAATAGCTTCATCAGGCTGCACTCTAATAACAAGCTCGTTTGTAGCTCGATCAAGATCTGTCCCAAAGTTTCGATTATATAAATTTCCCGGCACATGCCTAAACTGTACCCTTATCTCAGCCCTGTGGAAAGAGTAAGTAATAAATAATATAGAATGAAGAAGACCAAGACAAACAAAATATGACTAAGACGTTCCTCCTTAATTCTGAATACCTCTTAGTATGTAATGCTTTCCCAGCCTTCATTAGAAAAGGCACCCCATCCCATCTTGCATTATCTATGAAGAGGGCAGCTGCTGCAAATGTTGGAGTTAAGCTGTCCTTGGGTACAGTCTTGTCATCGGTGTAGGCCGGGTAAGTAACACCACCTTTTGTGTGGCTCTTGTACTGCCCTGTGACCACGTTTTCTAGCTGTAATGGCCTCATTGAACGTAAAACTTTGACCTAGAAACCAGTAAAAGAAATCATTTTTCTAAGTAAAAAAGAACACAGAAGAACATCTTAGGAATTGCCAGAATTGAGGTTCATCTTTGGACCAGGGAAAACCTTTTCATTTCTGATATCTTCTGCGTCCAAACTAACCGGCGTTTCCATGGCAAATAGGGCTAGTATCTGAAGCAGATGGTTCTGCATTATGTCTCTTATTATCCCATAATTATCAAAGTACCTAGATTCAGTCGAAGAAAAAAAAAATTGTAAGTTCTAAATCATAATTAAAATACAAACGTCTGTTAGAAAATTACCCTCCACGTCCTTCAGTGCCGAAGTCTTCAGAGAATATCAACTGTACATTCCTTATATACTGCCTTGACCATAATGGCTCAAAAATGAGGTTAGAAAACCGGAGTACGGATAGGTTTTCCACAAGCTCCTTTCCCAGATAGTGGTCTATCCTGCAAAGGAAATTGTCCATACAATCAGATTTATAGTCAATATATGCGTGACAAAAAACCAAACTTGGTTGGAAAAACTCACCTGAATATTTGATCCTCCTTAAGGTACTGTTTGAGACCTTTTGTCAACGCGGCTGAGGATTCCGAATCTCGACCAAAGGGTTTCTCCACAATGACCCTGGTCCAGCCATTACCAGATGAAGCTGACGAGCTTGCACATCTTACAGCATCTATGAATATATTTGGAGGTATTGACAGATAGAAGAGGCGATTTGAAACCCTTCCACCCTGCAGAAGCAGCTCCTCGTTGTCAAATAAATGTACTTAAATACATGTGCAAATCGTGGAAAGAGAAGAATTTCATTAGAGACAGAGAACAAAAGCTTCTTGTCCTATCTTGATCTTGAAGAAGAAACAAGACAGTCAACAAATGAAATATTTACAGCAGTGCCATTATGCTAAAAGTCCTGACAATTTTTACTACAATTGGATATAATGTAAAGGAATAATTCTTATGAGGGCTTATTTAGGGCCATTTCCTGATAAATATATCTCTCGTTTTGGAAGACCATAAATTGTGAGAAGACCAAAAGTGTGGTGAATGCATCACAGGGAAGTTAGGATCTTAACATCCAAGATAGACACTCCTATTGATGAAAGTGAAGTCAGTAAGCATCATCAGCAAGCCAGATTTTGCTATAACTTCCCTCTAAAATAATATAGCATCACCACTGTAAGTTAAATGACCATGTAACATTCTATCACGTGCAGCCACACACAAATTACCTCATGTTCCTTCAGCTTCTTGTCTAACTCTGCAAAGTTTTCTTGCGAATCATACTGCCCAGAATGGTAGAAACACCTTCTAAGAAATTGCTCCATCTTTTCACTGCAGTTCTCTCTGAAAATTCAGCAGAAAGAATATATATCACAACTGAAAAACTAAAAAAAAAATCCTAAAGCACAATAAAATACACCATGCATAGTATGGAATACTATATAACCAACTTCCAGTGGAGAAACTACATTGATACATGTATACCAACTACGCTTCAAGTCGCAAGCAAAATGCAGATTGATTTACCTCTTATCAATTCTGCAAGTAAGGGTCTTGCTAACCATGTTTCTGAGTTCAGCATCGGTCATCTTACTCCGAGCGTAACCACACACAGTAAAGTGCTGCGGAGAAATACTTCCATACTTTAATATCAAGCAACAAAATATTGAAAATACAGTAATACGAACCTGACCATCAATAAAAGAACATCAGGAAAAGAAGTTAAAAAGAAAGAAAGTAGAAACCTTAGGAAGACAATCCTCATAATAGAGTGCAAAAAGTGCAGGAAATATCTTCTTCTTGGCAAGGTCCCCAGAGGCTCCAACCACAGTAATACTAACAGTGGAGTCATTTTCATTGATGCCAAATCCCACTGCATCTTTACATTCGTCCGGAGATGGAACCGACAACAGCCCATCTTTCAATTTCTTAAAAGGAGTCTCATTTTCAATTGGGGTTATTGTAGAGGCCACCGCACCTACACCCAATTTCCATCCAAGTTAACAAAAAATTGACAATTCCAACTCTTGAAATAGACAAAGTAGTGAACATGTTTAATCATATATTAAAATGGACCAAATGAGTCAGTAATTTGACAATTCCCATCTGGTTACTCAGAAAACTGAGAAATGGAAGTAAAGATATGAATCTTATGACTCTTCTTTGTTATGTTAACCATGCCATATCAATCAGGTTGAACTGAATAAAACAAGAAAAAATCTAAATATTCAAAAAAATTATTTCCAAATGTTTTTTCTTCGATTCTCATTATAATATTTAGACAAAACACAAGTCGTTTCAGAAATCAACAAGAATAATCGTAACTGAAACACTAAGATATATTCCTAAATGGGTATCAGCTAATTGAAAAGAAAGAGAGAAACCAACCATCTTGCATGCGGGCCACAGACTTCGTTTGGGACTGTAGGGAATAGACCTTGGCCGCGAGAAAGCGCTTAGGAACCGAAGAGACCGACACCCTTTGAAAATGGCCGAGATTAGACGATGACGATGACGAAGACGAAGAAGAAGAAGGTCCAAAAGACGACGATTGTAATGGTGAATACGAACGGCAGTGTGTTGAAGAAAGGGCCGCCATCTCTGTCTCTCTCTTTGCTTCCTCTGTTGGCTAATGAAAGAATTTTTATATAAGAGTCAAGTCCAATGATGTTTCAGGGTGCGAAGAAAGAAGGCGAGGTTCACGGCAACTTAGGAAACACCGAGGGTTAGAAGGCCCTTGAGATCTCCGAAAGGCTGCTTTGTCCTGCCAACAAATTTTAAGAGATGGAAAATAGAGAGAGAGAGAGAGAGAAAGACCAAGTGGAATTTGATTCTTGTTTTAGGTTAATTATGTAAATAACAATAATGTTTACCAGATTATAATGAGTTGTTTTGTAGCCTGACTCTGTAACATGATAATGGGCCTAACATTATGCATGTTAAATGTGCCTCCATATAAGGTTTTGACTTTGTTTGTTTTTTTTTTTTTTTTTTGGTTTAAGCAATGGCAAGAAGAAAAGTTACAATTAATTAGGTGGGTTGATTAAATGGTTGAATGAGTCAATGACATTGTTATATTAATAATATGAAATAAAAATGTGATTTTTAGTATTACTCAATATAAAGAGTAACCGATCTGCTGTCACGTCAATATTATAAGATAAAAATATAATTTTTTAACATTTCTCTATCTATCTTGAGAACATGTAATTTTTTGTAGTAAAAAAAAAAAAAAAAAAAGTAATTTTCATATAATTTTTTAATAAGATTAATAAATATTAATTTTAAAAATTTTGGTTAAAAGAATTTTGGAAGAGAATTTATACTTGTAAGTAAAATATGCACATTGTGGAGTGTGGAATAAAAACATCGAATTTGGTTTATATTTTTTTGTTTTTCTTCTTGCTTAGTAGTCAATTTAGTGGATACTTTTGAGGTGGAATATGCACTAACCCAGAATAAAGTCTAGAAAAATATAGTAGAACACTAGAACATCTTACATTCTATTTGCCTTTCTATGGAAGAAAATTCAGGTACGTGTCCTAGACACCCCCACTAAATGTCAAAGTTAGTCATGCTATACATCACATTTTTGTCTTTTTTTATTTTTATATTTTGTTGATGAATCAATTAGCCATTAAATTAATTATTATTTTTAAAAAATAATATAAAGTTTAATTAGCGATGTCACATTAACAAAGTAGGATAAAAATATTGTATATAGCATTACACCACACTTTTATTTCATTTTGTTGATATGATACTGTTAACCAATTATTTTAAAAAATATATATATATAAAATAATTAACAATACTATATCAATAAAATAAATAAAAATATGGGTGTATAAGATTACTCAATGAGTTGGGTCAGAGCTCTTTTATCTTAAATCTAGTGGCTTAAATAGGAAGTTGGGCTGGGGAGGATTGATTTAAGAGTTGGGCTCTGAGCTTTAATATACTACTACATCGTGGAGCGCTGTAGGGCCAACGAGCACACAGTGAAGGGTTCACCATGAATCGGCCACTCTAGGAAAAGTGGAAAACCCAATTTGATTTTTCATTACAAACAATTTAATAATTCAAAAATCAAGTTTGGCCCAGTTAAACAACTAAAAGGCTGTGAAGTTCGGTGAGGCCTTTACACACGTAATTTGCTGCAACAAACTTTCTCTTTACTCCAGACTCAACCCAAACATTGAAATGGGCTAATGCATGCCCTCTTTGGATAAAGTACACGTTCAAAATTGTCCGCCAAATAACAAATGTTTAAAAAAAAAAAAAAAAAAAAAAATCCTATATTGGAATGATAGGAATCTCTTATAATTGGGTGTCCAAATTATAGCTTACAAAGAATTTTGATTTCGAGTAATTTGTTGTAGTATTGTCAGTAATTTGAGTAACAAATATAAGAGAGTTTTTATAGAATCTATCTAGCTAAACATAGAGACAGGTAATCCAAAACTTATTTGAGCATTTGGGTCTCATATTAGCTATTTCATTCTGAATTGTCCAAAACAAGTGAACTCTACAACCCCTATACTCTCGATTGCCCAAGATTCCAAGTCTCTTCCGGCTACGGCTGTGATTTTATACAGCAACATATTTAAATATTTAATGATTTAAAGTCACAAGAAAAACCTACTCTACCCTCCCCCAGTCCCACCAAAACCAAGAATTGGGTATACTCAATAAACAAGACTTGTGTACACAATTATTGAAGGATTTGAATTTTAACAATTTGTTGTTCAAACATTATGTGAGAAATCACGTGAAATCTGCTAGCTAAAAAAAATTTTAGATTGTTCGGTCACTTAATCGGTTAGATAAATTCATGTATACTCTCTCAAATATGCTGATCAGATTGCCAGGTAATTGGGCGAAAATACTTATCAATGATTGAAAACCTAAAAACATATGGACAATTGACATTATTGTTGCCTGCAAGGCTGCACTCACGTAAAAAAGAGAAAGCTTTTTCCCTTTTGTTTTTTTCTGGGTAGAAATACGGGCACGAGTTCGTTAAAGATGATCAATTTGGGCACGGAAATAATGCATTTTGTCACCAACTCATGTTCCTTGTTTTTAGCCCATCTCTTCGGTGCTAAGGAAGGAATTTTAGCAGTGAAGAGGTCAAAGGTCAATTTATACACGCTGGCCCATCTCAGTTGAACCTCCCGAATCCCTGGCAATAAATCTCCTTCCCATGCCCCACCGCACAAAGGGCTTCCAGCTTCCGAAACTAAGGAATCTCTTTAATTCCTTGTCACGGGTCACCAAAAGCAAGTGGCCATCAAATCTAATTGTAATGTTGAAAAAAATTTAAAAAAAAAAAAAAATCTTTTTATATTTTCAGTCTAAAATCTAATTAATGATAATGTTAAAGTGGTTTTTTTTTTTTAATAAGTAAGTAACGTTAAAGTGTTGATTAAATGATTAAATTTATATATTCGTATAAGCTTAAACTCTTGAGGTAAGCAATGATTTGACATGATATTAGAGACAAAAGTCTCGAGTTTGAACCGTCACTCCATCAATTCACCGCCAATTTTAATTACAAATTTGATGTGTTGGACCTCATATAAGTGTTATAATATAATTAAATTATTAAATTTACCTTTTCATGTAAGCTTAAATTTTTAAGACAAGTGGTGATTTAACATGGTATCTTACCTATTAAAAAATGTAAAAATATTTATTAAATGTTGAAATTTAACTCTTTCTATAAATTTAAACTAATGGGATAAGTGTGGATTTAATTTTTTCAAGCTATTCGGTGGCATTAAAATATTTAAACTATGGTCTCGACGTAGTGTACAGTGTATTTTTGAGTACATGTTTAATTATAATATTCATTGTGGGTCAGATATAGACCTCAGCATTCACTCTTCAAATTATTTAAGAATTCAAAGATTTTCACTATATATATATCTCGGTTTATATCTCGGTTTAATTATAATATTCATGTGTTTAATTAATTCTATTATGTTTTAGTTTTAATGTGAAAGGGGATGTGATGTCACCATTTGTCACAATCTCATATATCAAAATTCAAAACTCAAAAGTAGGGGTGGGCAAATTAACCGTTACCGTTTAACCGGCCGTCTACCGGCTTCGACCGAACCGATATAAACCGTAGCCGATATACCGATATCCTTATCGGTTAAAAAAAGTATACCGGAATTCGGTCCGGTCCGGTTAAGCGGTTCTTATCGGTTAACCGGTTAACCGATAAGAAACTGGAATTTTTTTTTTTTTTTTTTAAGTCCTAGTCCCAAAACGGTGCCGTTTAGTCTTTTAGAGAGGTTTCCAAATTCCCACAAGTGACACAAGTTTCCGAATTTGTGTAATGGTGTTGCCCATGACTTATTTTCCTTTTGCTAAGTGACTTTAATTAGTTAATACTTTGTTTATTATTCATTAATGAATTTTATTTTAATTTGGGTTTGGGTAGGTTTGATGTTTTTTTTTTAAGTGATGGCATTTGATGAGATTTCTTTGCCTTTGGTAAAAACATTTTTCATTAACTAGTTTTGCTAGTATAATTAGCATTCATTATGTTAATTAGTCCATTTGCTTTGGAAAAATGTATTTTATAATATTTTTTTTTTTAAAAAAAAGGTTGAAGTGGATCAATATAAAAAAGCTTCAATTTTTAGCCCCAAAAACAAATATTTGGGTCCCAACAAAAAGTATTTGGTCCCTAAAACAACTCATTTTTAATAAATTATTTTATCCCAACAAAAAGTATTTGGGCTCTCAAAAGTCAAAAAAACTCATTTTTGGTTTTTGGCCCAACAAAATAAATCAATATAAAGCTCTCGGTTAAATCGGTTAACCGGTTTAACCGGACCATTTAACCGTGTACCGTTTTAACCGAAATTATCGGTTAAAATTCTTATTGGTTCGGTATCGGTTAATAAACCGTTTAACCGATAAGGTCCTTAACCGGACCGTTTTGACCGATA
>NC_081544.1:36008939-36059920 GCF_901000735.1 Corylus avellana | reverse complement strand
ATTGTTTTTTTATTCTACAACTATTTTATAATACTGATATAACATTCCTTGGATTAATCATTATTAAAAAAAAAAAAAAATCGAAGATTAGTTGAAAATTGCAATGTCAATATTGTAAAATAAAATTAAGGTGTATAACATTACTTCTTCCATTGTCAACCCTTTCTTGGGTTGGGCTTGGTTTAGGATGGTTTTGGTTGTGGGCCTGTCTGTGGCAATGGGTAATTGGATAAGAGACTGAGATAGACCTTTGCTAAAAGTTACGGGCTAGGTGCTGGTGTTGGGAAACTCAATTTGAAGGGTCCCAACATTTCTACACAAGCAAGGTATTATTTCTAGATGGGTCTGTAAAAAATATGTCCACCGTGTATACTCATCCACTTGATCAAAATTTCTGTGTCTCTCCCTCTCTCGCTTTCTATCACAGGGAGTAGAATCATGACGGAAATGGGATTTGTAAGGAAAGGGTTTGTTGGGTTTATGGGCCAGCAACCCCACATAACCGAGATACTAAGCCCATCTAGCTCAAACATGGCTCTCTAACTCGGGTAAAGGGAGCTTTTTGGTCTCTACCAAAACCTTACCCTATTTCACAATCATCAACTTCTTTTTCTTTGAATACATTATTGATTTAAGCATAAGAGAGTTGCATTCATCTACTTCTTCTTTCAGTGCATATGGGAACATATTTCAAAACATTATGCTTCATTGCTTGGTTTTTTCTTTTTCTTTTTTTCTCTTTTGCACGTGGGGTGGGAATTGATCTTCGATGCGAAAAAAAAAGGGGTTCTAACAGGGTTGATCATAGTAATCTCCGAAGGGGTTATCTGGACCGATGATAATGTCTTGCTCTGGTATACACTGTTTGTGGGCTCAGTTGGGGTGAGTATTTTCAACATGACTACATGTGTCATGCTGCTGAGTAATTTGGGACTCATCAAAGGTTGACAACAACTGTTTCCCAAAAAGTTGTACCGATATTTATGCGTTCGTATAGGAAGCAGATCTTTTAAGGACAAAAAACACTACGGTTGGATTCTTGGAAGTACTTTTTCTTTTGTTAAACAAGTAAAGATAAAGAAAGAAAGAAATGTCTTGTTCAACTTGGAAGCAACAAAAGGTATCCAAGAAAATATGCATTTGAAGAGCAGAAAATAAAGATATCAAATAGCAAACCCACTCTTCAACTAACCAGTAGGATGAGGAATTGCTGCCTTGTTCAAACTGGAAAAACATCAAGACAGCAGCACTCTTCTATTTCTATAGCTTAGGCTTATATGGCTATACTCTTTCAAAAACGGATCAACTTTCAATTGATATATGTAAGAGAACATGAGAAAGTTCCTAGCTGATAGAACAACATTGGTAAACAATAATATTACACCTCAAAATCAAAGCAAACCTCCAAACATTGCTCTGTCCGTAGTTCATCCCTGCATGTGATAAACCACAAGGAATGATTAATTACAGGTAGCTAGCTACTCAGACGCAAGAACATTTGAAGAGCTAGAGAGAGAAAGCAAAACCTGATTTTGCAGACAAGGATGAAACTTTTTGTATTATAAAGAAGAGAAATCCTGCGAATGAAAAGCAAAACCCAACACACTAAAATACTGAATTGAATTCCCAACTCTCTCTCAATTATACATTTCAAACACTCATCTATTCAGATTCAGGCAACAAACCATAATAGTCTACTCTGCTTCTTAGTCTTAGCTATCCTACTTGTAATGACCAATTTCCATCTTAAAAGCTCTAATTCTTCTACTGCCTTGACCCTTCAGAATCATCCTTGTCAGAAGGCTCCTGGTGTTGATTCAAGGAAACTTCATCGCCTCGGCTCTGTCCCATCTGTCGGTAAATCTGGCTCAAAGCTTGAGAATTCAGCATCCCAATATGACCATCCTGCGAAAGCCCAAGCTCCAAACCAGGGACCTGCCGGTTATTTCCACTCATAAATGTGGAAAAGCTCAATGGACCCAGATTCATATTAGGAAATTCAAACCCATGAAACCCATATTTAGGAAAGAAATTCGAGTTATCGCCGCCGAAATTCAACGATGACTGGCTTGAATTGTGAAGAAACCCTGACCCAATTCCACTGATAGAGGGCCACATCCCACTTGACACGTGAGGTTTACCCAAGTTTCCGCTCATCATTGTCCAATTGGCCCTACCGCCGGCCCCAACAACACCTGGTCCTAGCCCTTCCATCTTTGTGTGCAAGCCTGCTGAAACAGAAATCCCCTGTTCAGAAACAGAGGCCCCTGCAGCTGCCAGAGCCGAAGCTGGAATAGTCCCACTACCAGTTGCAGCTATAATTGACGGTTCTGCTTGCTGTAAGAGCCACTGAATTGTTTCACCGTCGGACTTGTGACCCAATTCTCTGGTCAATTGGAAGACCCTGGCTGCGCAAAGAGCTGGCATCCTTATTCTTCTGCCTCTACCATCCACTTTCTTGTGCCTGTCTTTGGTGGAGCTTCTCTTGGGAGCTAACTGCTTCTTGCTATCATCTTTGTTTGCAATCATAATTTGGAAGTCCGTGACTTCGGCAGGCTTGCTCTCTGCCATGTGTGCTTTTTGGGGAGAGGATTCAAGAAAGGAGGCACCTCTGACCTCTTCTCGATGGTGATTTCAGCCCTTGGGTTCCAAGAGAACAGGGCCGAGATGGGGCCTCTATGATTGAAGAAGGTGACCTCAAAAGCCTTTGATGACCTTTCAATGTCATTTGTCGATGGAATTTAGTTTCGTGTTCAAAAATTCAAACCATAATAAAAATTTAAATTGAATTGAAAGATAATACTCTACTACTTTTCTAACTCTCTCTCTCTCTCTCTTCCTCCCTTAATTGTTAAGATAAAATAAATGATTAGACCACATAGTGGGTATCATTTACTTAATCCTTATGTTTGAATATGAGATTGACATGATGATGCTGCCCCTCTTATTCAAAAGTATATCTATTACATTCTATAAACGCTATCATGCTATTTAGTCGTGTAAAAGAACATTGAAAAAAGATAACATTATTTTTTCTTTTTTACAATAAATACTAATTAAAATCCACATTATAAAATAAAAATAATATAATTTTTAAGGTAAAATTAAAACCACAAAAAGGTTAAAAAGGTTAAACTCAAGAGAAAGCAGTCCCAGTCAATATAGTCAATTTCACCGTCTCCTAATCTAAACGACATTTCCTAGAATGTGTAGCATTGGATTGGATTTGGTTCAGTCTGTGAGCGCTGTTATAATGTCAGAGAAAATAAATGCAATCACGCGGCCGTTGTGCCTCAATTACTTTCGTGATTTGCTGCTACACTTATGTCCGGTCGGCATGAACGAAGCATTGGGGGTTTCAACTGTAACACAAAATGAAATATTGTTAATGGGTCCAGTGAACATAAGAAATGATGTGATGGTTATGGGTGTTTCTAATTGTTAATATCTCAATTGCTTATTTTCTTATATATAGGATATAAAATATTGTTTGAGGCTTATCTGTTCTGACATTTTCTCATATCATTTATTAAGTTTTAAAACCCATAAAATCACTTCTTAAAATATATTTAATGTAGTTGTTAAATCACTTATTTTATTAGATTTTTTTTAACACTAAGCAATGATAAATGTGGTTTTCTCTCGTACAACTTTTTTCAAAAAAGAGAGTTTAAATCATATATCTTTGTTATATGTATAACTGTTTATTCAATGGCTGATTTTTACAAAAAATTTATAAGAGAAGGACATGAGTATATTAAATAGCAGCTCTCTTAAAAAAAATGTCATATCGAAAAAAAAAAATGAAGAACGAGAGAGAGAGGTGGTTGGGGGTATTTGGGAGGTGGTTTGCCACTCCTAGTGGCATTTGAGAGTTGTTTGACTACCACATTTGAAGAGAGATGGTTCGGCTACCTCAAATTGAGCATTTGGAAGTGGCAAAATAACCCTCTAAAAACCATTAGAGATGGTTCAACCACTCTCAATCGGGCCTTTGGAGTGGCCGAATCAATTCTAAAAGTCATTATGAATGGTTTGGCCGACACAAGAGCCAAGCTGAGGGTGGCCACCCTAATAGTCATTGGGAGGTGGTTTGGCCACCCCTAAATGCTCAATTGAGGTGGTTCCACCACTCCTCAGTCTCCAAAAGTGGTGGCTAAAAGTGATGTGCTGATGCTGACTCAAACATATGCACACATATCAAAATTTGATTAAATATGATATATCTATCCGTCTATGCATCATTGCTCACTATTAAAAAAGCTGGTTGAGAGAATGATTTGATAATGATATGTACTTTTGAAGAGTAATTTTATGCATTTTAAACCTTGTTATAGAGTGGTTTGAAATAAGGTCAAACCAAGTGAAACACTTTCCCCATTTTTTATCCCCATAAGAATAGAGTAGATTGTAGATTGTAGATTGTCAGACCTTGAATCAAGACTGATGAATGCTAATAAAACTAACAGTAAATAAAGGCAGGTTCTTGAATAATGGTTTAATGGTCACTATTAGGTCTTTGTTCTTGGGTCAGGCAGTAATAGATCCCTGAATACAGGAGTCTCTTACAATTCAACATTATGGGCCATGGAGAGAACCGCTTTTTTCTTTCAAAAAATGGATGCCAATCATGAAATATGGGGCCAGCTGAGTCCCATCTTCTTGATAAGCAAATGTGATTGAGAATTTTACCCCAACTTTTTTATATATATATTAAGAGACAGAGTCACTGTTTCTTGATGGGAGAGTCAAGTAAGAAAACGTACAAACTACAAATTTGCAAAGCTAGGGATATTTGAATACGTTGTTGCAACCAAGTGATTGATGAGAAAATATGATGAACAATCTGGACTTTTTTACCCTCACCAATTACGCATTGAAGTTAAGTGTGACAATTTTTGACACAACTTGCCAATTCGATACGAACTCAACACAAAATTAAAAGGTTATGATTGAAGAGTTTGAACCATTTAATTAAATAAATCGAGTTAGAGTTAACCTATATAGTTTTATATCCATACTTTGATATGATCCGAACCCACACGCATACACGAATTACCACTCATAATTGAAGCCAATGATAAGACTTTTTGAAACATAAACTTTGGTAATAGACCCTTGAAATCCTAAGATGATCCTGTTAATAAAAAATTGTGGACTATTTTTGCCGAAAGATTGCTTTGAGGCTGCATATATGATGAATAAGAGGTTCATAAGAGACGTGGGGGTGGGGAGACTTTTCTTCCTTTCTCACTTCTTTTTCTTGGAGACTCTGATTTGATAATAGTGGGTAGGTAAGATATATGTATCTAGCTCTTCAATTGTTTTTCTCGTGTGTTGCCCACCCAGGTGACAAAACCGGGCCCGTCAAAAGCTTGCTGTTGACATATTACCCATCGTCTCTTAAATACAAATGTTTCTATACAATTTTTCTCACTTTAGTAGGTTTATAGCCTATTATTTCAAACAAAGAAAGAACTAAAGCATAATCCATTTAGCTTCATATTCCCACTCCGATCTCTTTTTTTCCACAACCCTTTTTCTTCCTCTAGTTAGATCTAGCTAGAGGGGCTAGCTATATGATACATCTCATACGTGAAAGGGAGTGACCGAGACAAAAAATAAATGACGGAATCACGTAAACAAAAGATTTGAACTCTCAAAAACTTTATATTGATATCGTGTTAAATCGTCAATTATTTTAAAAGTAAGAAATAATTTGAAATGATTAATTTAATAATTTAATTAATACACAAAACAATTTGTTAAAGTCAAAGTCCGGTAGAATTTACTGGTGAACTTCGTATTGGGTGTCTAAACTTTTTGGAGTAACGTAGATATTCAGCGACACATGTTTGAATAAAATGTAGTAATTTGTATATTTCTTTTGACTTAAGATTCAATGGCCATTACAAGTTGATCAGTTTTCACACATGAAATTCAACCTGCGCTTAGAAAACTAGAGAAAGAGTTAAATTAGTGACTGTGTCACGTACGTTGCAGAATCCTAAAGTAAAGTGGTCATCATTTCAAATATTTTCTTGGCATTAATATTCAAACAAAAATTGAAGGTCCATCATATAAATTTTAGACAGAATTCGCTATTAAAAATTTGCTTCTAATTTTTACTGTGTGTATAGGATTCAAGGATCCTTGCAGACAAATTGGAGCATGCACACAAAAAGGTCATATAATTATAAACTGGTCCCTCATTTTAAATTGCCAAATAGAACAAATATGTTAATCAAATGATTAAATTAATTAATTTTTTATTAGTTTAAGTTTTTAAGATAAGTGAAGTTTAATTTAGTAGGAATAGAGGTTTTACTCTTATTTTAGTTAAATATTTTACGAATTGAACTTCACTTATCAAGGAAAATGTTAAAATTACTCGTTAAATGACTAAATTCACTATTTTTTATTAGCTTAATTTTTTTTAAAAAAAAAAAAAACAAAAAAAAAAAAAAGAAGAAAAAAAGGGAAGTGAAGATTTATCAAATTGATTGTGTGGGCTTATCATAAAACGTATGTATGTGGCACAAATTAAAGATACAGAACCTATAATCATTGCACACTTTGTTGTCTCAAGCTACCACAGATTAATTATTTCATAATATTGGCCGGAAAATCGTTGCATGGAGATAAGATAAAGTGACGTCAGTTACATGATATGTTCAAAGTCTCAAACTTGGCCCGCCCAACACATTTTTAAAGCAATGAATCATTGCCTATTTCGGGGAAAAGGTCCCAAGGGATGAAATCAATGTCTTATTCATGAGTTTCGACATCCATGGAATTTGATTTGGAATATTAACTCTAAGACTATGTATAAGAAAGTAATGACAAATTCATCTGGCCGGGCAACCGCCACAAGATACTCGTTGTTGGTTTTCTCCGTCGCCGGCCAACCCAAACGCCCCCAATTCTCTGATCAGTATGAGAAGGTGGAATCCAGTGTGGTGTTGTCGCCGGGCGGGGTTTATACATGTTGCGGGTAGAAATGAATTGGGGTTTGATTGTTTGTTGATTAAAGTATTGGGGTTGTACATATTTTCGATTGATTTCTAAGTTCTTCAATGAGCATAGAAAATTTAGACAGTTAACCGTCAAAAATACCTGAAAAACGAAATTTAGACCCATGCAAATGCAATATACCTGTTGGGGAGAAAATTGGCAATTAAGTTTAATTAAATTTTACGCATTATCAAGAGAGGTTCGGCGTTACAAATCGCGGTTGGAACGGTCCCCAAACTCCAAAGAGAGACAGTTGTCAAGGCTAATGGTCTGTCGCACGAGCATTTCTGCCTCAAAAGGCTCACCACTCCAAAACCCTTTGCACGTGACCCCACTAAGCAACAGAAGATGCCCGACCTCGTCTAGTTCGCCCCGGCGAGCCTCGCATGTCCCAACAACCTGCAAGGTTGGATAACCACGATAATTACATTGTACGGGACATCCATTCAGGACGTCCCATCAGCCCAGAAAATGTGGGCACCATGTCCACTCGTGCAGAGGGTGGCCCACCTCCTGCAGAGGCCACACCGGACCGGCGTCCAACGGTACATGTGTCGAGACGAGAGCCAAACCCATCCAACACGGATCCCAAGGAAATCGAACGGTGGATAATTAGGGATCACTGAGGATTGTCCGATTGTGTGGCCCTATAAGCTCTTGATCATGTAAAACACATATGTATAAAATGAAGTCAATTTCAATGAGAACATAGAGCATATTCAGAAACAACTGTTCTTCTCCTTTTTTCATGCGTTAACTAACTCTTTGTGTGCCCCTATTACACTTGCTTAGTTGCTTCCCGCGTTTTAGTCTTAATCCCTCCGTGATCAGAAACTGTGTTAACAATACCCATAATTATATGCAACAACCAACACAGTTATGCAGGAGAATAATATAATATTAAGATATCAAACCAATATGAAATTATTGATCCACTTAAAAAAAAAATTTTAAAAAAAAACTGCAAAAATGATCTTACAATGCATCAATTATAAGTAGAAAGATCCTCCCATTTTAAATAAAACTGAGAGGATCAAGTTAGTGTAAAATGATGGGTAATATTGTCTTAACATTAAAATTGACAGATAATATTTACAATATTACTACTCCTTTTACGCTAAATGGATACTCTCCATTTATGAAGAGAATCTTATTTCCAATATAAGTAGAAGCACAATCTTGCAATGCGTTTAATGCTATGAAAATTGAACATAATGCTATTGAATTAATTATCATTTAATAGTATCAATTTTCAATAAGATTTGGGTCTATCAGAGAAAATCATAATTAAAGATATCAACTCCAACTATTTATGATAGTGAGGACAATTTTTTTTTTAATTTTCTTTGACATATTCACACAAGAGAGTTTAGAGGGATTCGAACTAGTGAGGACAAATGTTTTTGAGAAATGATAGAGATACAACTTAGAGACATAACTTTGGCCAAATTTTTCTCTTATGTGGTCATTTTAAAAATAAAAAAAAAAACACAAAAAAAAAAATATATATTTTTTGAAGTAATAACATCCAATGTTGTCCTTTTTTTATTTGGTATTTAAAAAAAAAAAAAAAATTGTCTTTTTCTTCAAAATAATGACCAATTTTTTATTTTTTTAATATCATACTATAATTGTAGGCCTTAATTAAGAGTATTAACTATAATTAAAGATTTATTTATTTTTTTACGAAATAAATCTTTATTATCCATTATTATTTGGTGGCCTTACACGGTTGTCTAATTGGCCTAATGATCTAGCCGGCCCTGAGAATAATTTATTTATTGGATAACTTCACTTAGGATTCCTAAACTACTACTCGTTTTGAGAAAACTCCTCAAATTTCAAAAACTCTCAATTTCATCCCCTAAACCTTCAATTTGATGCAACTGACCCCGTCAATTTTTTCCGTTAAAGACTTAAACCCCAATGGAAACCACTCAAAATATCAAATTACCCTTCAATTTTAGTGTTTTTTTTCTCCCCCCAATTTGAAATTAAGGGTAAATATGAAATTTTATAAAAGTTTCAAGGGTATAAAAATTCATTTCATCACTTTTAACATCTACAAATTGATGGAGGAAAATTGCATCAAATTGAAAGTTCAAGGAATGAAATTTTGAGGCATTTTCAAATTGCGTGGTAGTTTAAGGGTCCTTTGTGAATTTTCTCATTTATTTATTTAATGAGCAACTCCCTGCTCCTACCCTCACTCTCCTTTTTTTTTTTTTTTTTTTTAAAAAAATTATTATTATTATTATTATTATTTTATGTTTGTAGGTGTTTTCCGACCAAATCAGCAACTTTGGCATTTCTGCTATGCGTCCGTCCACCTTCCACCATGTTATACCATTCAACTCCTACTTGGCTGCTACTATTGCTGCTTGCTGGTTGTTTGTTTGTGTTTTTTTTTGTTTGAATAAGATGTTTCTTCTCTCTAGATTTGCCCTCATAAGTGAGGAGGAATAATTAGGTGTGATGAGTTATTTCTCACGGCTTGGATAATTAGGTGTGAGTGGTTATCTCTCATAGTCGGTTTAAATAAATTTTGTTAGAAAATTTGGCTACCAATATCTTAGATCTAGTCTGCTCGGAGCATATCTGTTCTTTAACTGTATTTATATATGGATTATCGAAAAATTGAAGTCATAGATAGCACCTAATTGTAAAAGGATATAATTTTTGAAGAGTTTTATGCTTTGTACTATAAAATTTTTTTGTTCTCGTGGCATCATTGTAATCCTTCATAATGCAAAGATTGTTAAAAGGTTCTATGTGGCTGGCTAGCAGTTGATACATGGGGACATGTTTTGAAGCTAAAGAGGATAACAATCTTTCTCTTGTGGAGTATGAACTACTTAATGTCTTTGAAGAATGATTGTATCTTATGGAAGTCAATGTTTTGACATTAGGGGTTTGATTCCTGTTTCCTGAAATTCTGTACAATCTTGTTGATTTTTTTTTTAATATGTGATAAATGCAAGTAATTGTGAATTTGGGATGCATTTGGAGAAGTTGGTCAATGATGCAGCTTTGTCCTGTCCATTGTTGTACTTTGAAAAGTAAATATCACATTTTCAACAGAATTGAGTGAAAGCAACTTTGACTACTTGTTTTATAATATTGTCGATTTGGGTTTATTAAACAGGTAAAAAAAAAAAAAAAATTGGTATAATATTGAAATCCTAAATTCCCATAGAAGAGGAAAGAGTAGTAGTATTAGCTCTTCATACTAGAAAGTAATTCACAAATTGATTTGATTGCAAAAGATAACACATCGATTATGATAATAACTTTATAAATTTATAAACTTTAAATTTATAAATTTATAAATTTTATTTATCGATTAAGAGAAAACATTTGCATATCAAGAACCCTTCCCTGACATATTAATTACCAGGGCCACCGAAACATAAACAAATGGTGTTGTGATTAGAGCAAGAAGCACTCGCATATTTTGCTTTAAGGATAGCCTGGCATGAAGCAATGCATCGAGGAAGAGCGCATGGATTCATCAACACGCCGAACACTGCTTCAGCTGTGTTGGGCCCAGCCGCCATGAACATCAAGCCCACAAGAAGTAGCACCATTCTCCATTGGATGCGTTCCATTGAAATTTGAAAGGGTTTGAAATCTGAATGATTTTCAATTAGTCTCCATGCAATGTATATATAGTAGTAAAAATTATAGGCTAACGACAATAAAATCGAAAAAGAATTAATAATAGTAAAGATATCAGGGTACCATATTTGGAAGGAAATCTCAACGAATCACCCTAGTAAATGAATAATTTACTTACCCAAAAGAAACGGTTGTCAGTTAGATTAGATTTATACCGGCTAATTTAATACATACATATCCCAGTAACAAATATGCTATTTACTTACCCTACGCATTATTTCTTTCTCACTCTCTCCTTTTGTTTTTGGGTTTTTCTCTAAAGCAAAATACTTACTTGACCATCAGAATCTGAATGTTTTTTCTTATTTTGCAGGCAACCCGTCGACCAAATATGGTCATTTGGTGGATGACGCCAAGAGTCTTCGCTAACGAATTCAGTTTTGGCGTTTTATTCATGTGAAGAGGGGGAGGCTAACAAAGCTACACACCGACTTGCGAAAATGGCGCTCTCCATCTCGGAATATATCAGCTGGAGGGAACATATACCCTATGCATTATGGATATTGTAATCACAGACCAAGTTGGCTTGGAGTACTGAAATTTTAGAATCCCACCTCTAAAAAATAAAAAATGAAGAAGAAGAAGAAGAAGAAGTAACCCGTCGACTGGTCCAGTTATCCAAAAATATGCTTCAACATACCCTTTATTTAGATCATAAAAAGGATTCCATCTCATATGACATGACAAAGAGACTTTGCTAGTTAAGCTAACTCATAAACAATTAAATTTAACAAAAAAATAAAAAATAAAAAACTGTTGTGATTCAATAAAAGGAAGAGATTCACTTTCAAGAGAAATATAAAATAAGTTCGCAATTTTAAAAGGTTTAAAACTGGGGATAGACTAGGATCACCTCTTACGTTAGGTAGAGGCAAAAAACCTCCAATGCACTGCAATTAAGTTTTTTAAAAATTTATTTCAGACAATCAAGTGGAATGCTATCAATAAGACGTTTGTTTCCCTTTTATCCCCTAAAGTAATGGGACTTTCAAAATCACTTTTAAATTTTAGCCCAATAATAATTTTAAAAGTCACATCACTTTGTCAATGGGTGCCTATAACTTGTTAATAAATTTTATACGACATAGAATGGGAAGGAATGGATACATTTATAGCAATTCCCATGCTCAAATAATCCTAAACTTCTATGTTCTGGCATAGAAGCAACCAAAGAACATGCTAATACACCGAAAAAAAAAAACCATTTTCTTCCTTTCTGGATTATATTTGATCGTATCACTAATTTCACACTCTCCATCTCCCTTGGACTACATAAATTTGGCGCACCGTAACGAGCAAATAAGTAAAAAGTTTTATGCTCCCTCTTTCTTAGAGTCATTGATCTACACCAACATCACCCCACCGGACTTTGTATCTTGCTGCAAGATAGTGTGCACCGACAGGACCCCGACTCCCATGTGGATAATACTCCGGGATAATCTTCTTCTCTTCTAGCTCTTTTAACAGAGGTGTGAAGAGCGACCAAGCTGCATCCAGTTCATCACTCCGGATAAACAGCCTTCTTTCCCCTTCAACAGCATCGAGCAGAAGCCTCTCATAAGCATCTGGAATCTCCTTCGAATATCTACACATAATAAAGGAGTTCGGTTGAAATTGATAAGAACACTCATGAAGTAGCACTACAGTCGAAGCCCATAGTCAGAGCTGACTTTTTTCAAGATTTGTCAAATGAACAACAGAAAACAACAATTGACCAATTTAGATCTCTGGGTTGTCTCCAGTTCAGCATCAACAAAGACTAAACATTCAAACAGGAGTGACACTTGGGGAGAGACTTGAATAGAATAGTTTTGAAATATACAAGACAAAAGCAAAAACAAAAACCAAAAAAAGGTTGTACCTTGCTGCATAATGAAGATTCAGATTACTTCGGTCCAGTCTCATTCCCAAACCAGGAACCTTGTTATTGATCTTTAAATAAATAGCTTCATCAGGCTGCACTCTAATAACAAGCTCGTTTGTAGCTCGATCAAGATCTGTCCCAAAGTTTCGATTATATAAATTTCCCGGCACATGCCTAAACTGTACCCTTATCTCAGCCCTGTGGAAAGAGTAAGTAATAAATAATATAGAATGAAGAAGACCAAGACAAACAAAATATGACTAAGACGTTCCTCCTTAATTCTGAATACCTCTTAGTATGTAATGCTTTCCCAGCCTTCATTAGAAAAGGCACCCCATCCCATCTTGCATTATCTATGAAGAGGGCAGCTGCTGCAAATGTTGGAGTTAAGCTGTCCTTGGGTACAGTCTTGTCATCGGTGTAGGCCGGGTAAGTAACACCACCTTTTGTGTGGCTCTTGTACTGCCCTGTGACCACGTTTTCTAGCTGTAATGGCCTCATTGAACGTAAAACTTTGACCTAGAAACCAGTAAAAGAAATCATTTTTCTAAGTAAAAAAGAACACAGAAGAACATCTTAGGAATTGCCAGAATTGAGGTTCATCTTTGGACCAGGGAAAACCTTTTCATTTCTGATATCTTCTGCGTCCAAACTAACCGGCGTTTCCATGGCAAATAGGGCTAGTATCTGAAGCAGATGGTTCTGCATTATGTCTCTTATTATCCCATAATTATCAAAGTACCTAGATTCAGTCGAAGAAAAAAAAAATTGTAAGTTCTAAATCATAATTAAAATACAAACGTCTGTTAGAAAATTACCCTCCACGTCCTTCAGTGCCGAAGTCTTCAGAGAATATCAACTGTACATTCCTTATATACTGCCTTGACCATAATGGCTCAAAAATGAGGTTAGAAAACCGGAGTACGGATAGGTTTTCCACAAGCTCCTTTCCCAGATAGTGGTCTATCCTGCAAAGGAAATTGTCCATACAATCAGATTTATAGTCAATATATGCGTGATAAAAAACCAAACTTGGTTGGAAAAACTCACCTGAATATTTGATCCTCCTTAAGGTACTGTTTGAGACCTTTTGTCAACGCGGCTGAGGATTCCGAATCTCGACCAAAGGGTTTCTCCACAATGACCCTGGTCCAGCCATTACCAGATGAAGCTGACGAGCTTGCACATCTTACAGCATCTATGAATATATTTGGAGGTATTGACAGATAGAAGAGGCGATTTGAAACCCTTCCACCCTGCAGAAGCAGCTCCTCGTTGTCAAATAAATGTACTTAAATACATGTGCAAATCGTGGAAAGAGAAGAATTTCATTAGAGACAGAGAACAAAAGCTTCTTGTCCTATCTTGATCTTGAAGAAGAAACAAGACAGTCAACAAATGAAATATTTACAGCAGTGCCATTATGCTAAAAGTCCTGACAATTTTTACTACAATTGGATATAATGTAAAGGAATAATTCTTATGAGGGCTTATTTAGGGCCATTTCCTGATAAATATATCTCTCGTTTTGGAAGACCATAAATTGTGAGAAGACCAAAAGTGTGGTGAATGCATCACAGGGAAGTTAGGATCTTAACATCCAAGATAGACACTCCTATTGATGAAAGTGAAGTCAGTAAGCATCATCAGCAAGCCAGATTTTGCTATAACTTCCCTCTAAAATAATATAGCATCACCACTGTAAGTTAAATGACCATGTAACATTCTATCACGTGCAGCCACACACAAATTACCTCATGTTCCTTCAGCTTCTTGTCTAACTCTGCAAAGTTTTCTTGCGAATCATACTGCCCAGAATGGTAGAAACACCTTCTAAGAAATTGCTCCATCTTTTCACTGCAGTTCTCTCTGAAAATTCAGCAGAAAGAATATATATCACAACTGAAAAACTAAAAAAAAAATCCTAAAGCACAATAAAATACACCATGCATAGTATGGAATACTATATAACCAACTTCCAGTGGAGAAACTACATTGATACATGTATACCAACTACGCTTCAAGGCGCAAGCAAAATGCAGATTGATTTACCTCTTATCAATTCTGCAAGTAAGGGTCTTGCTAACCATGTTTCTGAGTTCAGCATCGGTCATCTTACTCCGAGCGTAACCACACACAGTAAAGTGCTGCGGAGAAATACTTCCATACTTTAATATCAAGCAACAAAATATTGAAAATACAGTAATACGAACCTGACCATCAATAAAAGAACATCAGGAAAAGAAGTTAAAAAGAAAGAAAGTAGAAACCTTAGGAAGACAATCCTCATAATAGAGTGCAAAAAGTGCAGGAAATATCTTCTTCTTGGCAAGGTCCCCAGAGGCTCCAACCACAGTAATACTAACAGTGGAGTCATTTTCATTGATGCCAAATCCCACTGCATCTTTACATTCGTCCGGAGATGGAACCGACAACAGCCCATCTTTCAATTTCTTAAAAGGAGTCTCATTTTCAATTGGGGTTATTGTAGAGGCCACCGCACCTACACCCAATTTCCATCCAAGTTAACAAAAAATTGACAATTCCAACTCTTGAAATAGACAAAGTAGTGAACATGTTTAATCATATATTAAAATGGACCAAATGAGTCAGTAATTTGACAATTCCCATCTGGTTACTCAGAAAACTGAGAAATGGAAGTAAAGATATGAATCTTATGACTCTTCTTTGTTATGTTAACCATGCCATATCAATCAGGTTGAACTGAATAAAACAAGAAAAAATCTAAATATTCAAAAAAATTATTTCCAAATGTTTTTTCTTCGATTCTCATTATAATATTTAGACAAAACACAAGTCGTTTCAGAAATCAACAAGAATAATCGTAACTGAAACGCTAAGACATATTCCTAAATGGGTATCAGCTAATTGAAAAGAAAGAGAGAAACCAACCATCTTGCATGCGGGCCACAGACTTCGTTTGGGACTGTAGGGAATAGACCTTGGCCGCGAGAAAGCGCTTAGGAACCGAAGAGACCGACACCCTTTGAAAATGGCCGAGATTAGACGATGACGATGACGAAGACGAAGAAGAAGAAGGTCCAAAAGACGACGATTGTAATGGTGAATACGAACGGCAGTGTGTTGAAGAAAGGGCCGCCATCTCTGTCTCTCTATTTGCTTCCTCTGTTGGCTAATGAAAGAATTTTTATATAAGAGTCAAGTCCAATGATGTTTCAGGGTGCGAAGAAAGAAGGCGAGGGTCACGGCAACTTAGGAAACACCGAGGGTTAGAAGGCCCTTGAGATCTCCGAAAGGCTGCTTTGTCCTGCCAACAAATTTTAAGAGAAGGAAAATAGAGAGAGAGAGAGAGAGACAAAGACCAAGTGGAATTTGATTCTTGTTTTAGGTTAATTATGTAAATAACAATAATGTTTACCAGATTATAATGACTTGTTTTGTAGCCTGACTCTGTAACATGATAATGGGCCTAACATTATGCATGTTAAATGTGCCTCCATATAAGGTTTTGACTTTGTTTTTTTTTTTTTTTTTTTTTGGTTTAAGCAATGGCAAGAAGAAAAGTTACAATTAATTAGGTGGGTTGATTAAATGGTTGAAAGAGTCAATGACACTGTTATATTAATAATATGAAATAAAAATGTGATTTTTAGTATTACTCAATATAAAGAGTAACGGATATGCTGTCACGTTAACATTATAAGATAAAAATATAATTTTTTAACATTTCTCTATCTATCTTGAGAACATGTAATTTTTTGTAGTAAAAAAAAAAAAAAAGTAATTTTCATATAATTTTTTAATAAGATTAATAAATATTAATTTTAAAAATTTTGTTTAAAAGAATTTTGGAAGAGAATTTATACTTGTAAGTAAAATATGCACATTGTGGAGTGTGGAATAAAAACATCGAATTTGGTTTATATTTTTTTGTTATTCTTCTTGCTTAGTAGTCAATTTAGTGGATACTTTTGAGGTGGAATATGCGCTAACCCAGAATAAAGTCTAGAAAAATAGAGTAGAACACTAGAACATCTTACATCTATTTGCCTTTCTATGGAAGAAAATTCAGGTACGTATCCTAGACACCCCCACTAAATGTCAAAGTTAGTCATGCTATACATCACATTTTTGTCTTTTTTTATTTTTATATTTTGTTGATGAATCAATTAGCCATTAAATTAATTATTATTTTAAAAAAATAATATAAAGTTTAATTAGCGATGTCACATTAACAAAGTAGAATAAAAATATTGTATATCGCATTACACCACACTTTTATTTCATTTTGTTAATATGATACTGTTAACCAATTATTATTTTTTTAAAATATATATATAAAATAATTAACAATACTCTATCAATAAAATAAATAAAAATATGGTGTATAAGATTACTGAATGAGTTGGGTCAGAGCTCTTTTATCTTAAATCTAGTGGCTTAAATGGGAAGTTGGGCTGGGGAGGCTTGATTTAAGAGTTGGGCTCTGAGCTTTAATATACTACTACATCGTGGAGCGCTGTAGGGCCAACGAGCACACAGTGAAGGGTTCACCATGAATCGGCCACTCTAGGAAAACCCAATTTGATTTTCATTACAAACAATTTAATAATTCAAAAACCAAGTTTGGCCCAGTTAAACAACTAAAAGGCTGTGAAGTTCGGTGAGGCCTTTACACACGTAATTTGCTGCAACAAACTTTCTCTTTACTCCAGACTCAACCCAAACATTGAAATGGGCTAATGCATGCCCTCTTTGGATAAAGTACACGTTCAAAATTGTCCGCCAAATAACAAATGTTAAAAAAAAAAAAAAAAAAAAAATCCTATATTGGAATGATAGGAATCTCTTATAATTGGGTGTCCAAATTATAGCTTACAAAGAATTTTGATTTCGAGTAATTTGTTGTAGTATTGTCAGTAATTTGAATAACAAATATAAGAGAGTTTTTATAGGATCTATCTAGCTAAACATACAGACAGGTAATTCAAAACTTATTTGAGCATTTGGGTCTCATATTAGTTATTTCATTCTGAATTGTCCAAAACAAGTGAGCTCTACAACCCCTATACTCTCGATTGCCCAAAATTCCAAGTCTCTTCCGGCTACGGCTGTGATTTTATACAGCAACATATTTAAATATTTAATGATTTAAAGTCACAAGAAAAACCTACTCTACCCTCCCCCAGTCCCACCAAAACCAAGAATTGGGTATACTCAATAAACAAGACTTGTGTACACAATTATTGAAGGATTTGAATTTTAACAATTTGTTGTTCAAACATTATGTGAGAAATCACGTGAAATCTGCTAGCTAAAAAAAATTTTAGATTGTTCGGTCACTTAATCGGTTAGATAAATTCATGTATACTCTCTCAAATATGCTGATCAGATTGCCAGGTAATTGGGCGAAAATACTTATCAATGATTGAAAACCTAAAAACATATGGACAATTGACATTATTGTTGCCTGCAAGGCTGCACTCACGTAAAAAAGAGAAAGCTTTTTCCCTTTTGTTTTTTTCTGGGTAGAAATACGGGCACGAGTTCGTTAAAGATGATCAATTTGGGCACGGAAATAATGCATTTTGTCACCAACTCATGTTCCTTGTTTTTAGCCCATCTCTTCGGTGCTAAGGAAGGAATTTTAGCAGTGAAGAGGTCAAAGGTCAATTTATACACGCTGGCCCATCTCAGTTGAACCTCCCGAATCCCTGGCAATAAATCTCCTTCCCATGCCCCACCGCACAAAGGGCTTCCAGCTTCCGAAACTAAGGAATCTCTTTAATTCCTTGTCACGGGTCACCAAAAGCAAGTGGCCATCAAATCTAATTGTAATGTTGAAAAAAATTAAAAAAAAAAAAAATTCTTTTTATATTTTCAGTCTAAAATCTAATTAATGATAATGTTAAAGTGGTTTTTTTTTTTTTAATAAGTAAGTAACGTTAAAGTGTTGATTAAATGATTAAATTTATATATTCGTATAAGCTTAAACTCTTGAGGTAAGCAATGATTTGACATGATATTAGAGACAAAAGTCTCGAGTTTGAACCGTCACTCCATCAATTCACCGCCAATTTTTTTTTTTTTTGAGAGAAAGCAATCTTTATTCAAAAAAAACTGAGAAATGCGGGACAAAGCCCTACATAGATAGAGCTAATTGCTCTAAAATAACAATGTCAAGAATACACTGGGGGGGTTCTTCAAGCCACACTTGGTCAGTTGAGATCTTTAAAGCGTGCTGGGCCATTTCATGAGCCGCTGAATTGGCTTCTCGTTTGACATGGCGAACGTTCCATCTACGGAGGGACCCCAAAGCCAATCTGGTGTCTTCTATGAGCTGCCCATACCGTAGCCAGTTTGGGTTTGGATCATTTATGGCCTTCACTACCATTAGAGAGTCCCCTTCCAAGAGAATGTCGTGAATTCCAACCTCTCTACAGAATTCCACTGCACAGAGTGCAGCAGAAGCTTCTGCTGTGACCGGTTCGTGTTCTGCCCATATGGGCTTGGCGAGGCCTGCTATCACGAAACCCTTTTCATCCCGGATCAATACACCTACTCACATCCGCTTCTCCTTCGAGGCTATAGCGACATCCCAGTTCACCTTAAAAAATCCAGACGATGGGGGTTCCCATTTCTGTCTCCCAGCCGAGGATACAGCAGGTGCTTCTGGAGCCTTGGCGTTTACGTTGTGGAAGAGTTGAAGGGAAGTCTTGGCTTTTTCAACTACTTCGTCAGGATGGGTAAAGGGTCCCCCATGAAGCACTTCGTTTCGTCTCTTCCAAATTCCCATGGCTATCATTGCAAATAATTCTAAATCCTCCTCTGGCAGCCGCTTCACCATTTCCTCCAGAATGTTCGTAAAACATGCACCCCCAACCACCATTTTTTGTAATTTTCTGCTGCTCCCACACCAGACATCCTGTGACGAGACACAGTCCCACAAAATATGGGCCGTATTTTCTGGGCTCCTGCAGCAAAACATGCATTGGTCCTCCGGCAAGACTTTCCGCTTCTTAAGATTTGACTTTGTGGGCAGGATATTATTACAAGCCCTCCACAGAAACATTTTGGTGGAGTTTGGGATCTTCAGTTTCCATATCTTTTTCCAGATTGCTTGACCGGCACCACCAGACGAGCACTCCCCGCTCCTCCTTTCATTTCGTTCTATTTCCAAGTGGTAAGCGCTTCTAACCGAGAATTCACCGCCAATTTTAATTACAAATTTGATGTGTTGGACCTCATATAAGTGTTATAATATAATTAAATTATTAAATTTACCATTTCATGTAATTAAGCTTAAATTTTTAAGACAAGTGGTGATTTAACATGGTATCTTACCTATTAAAAAATGTAAAAATATTTATTAAATGTTTAAATTTAACTCTTTCTATAAATTTAAACTAATGGGATAAGTGTGGATTTAATTTTTTCAAGCTATTCGGTGGCATTAAAATATTTAAACTATGGTCTCGACGTAGTGTACAGTGTATTTTTGAGTACATGTTTAATTATAATATTCATTGTGGGTCAGATATAGACCTCAGCATTCACTCTTCAAATTATTTAAGATTAATTCAAAGATTTTCACTATATATATATATATATCTCGGTTTATATCTCGGTTTATATCTCGGTTTAATTATAATATTCATGTGTTTAATTAATTCTATTATGTTTTAGTTTTAATGTGAAAGGGGATGTGATGTCACCATTTGTCACAATCTCATATATCAAAATTCAAAACTCAAAAGTGTACGAGTTTTTTTTTTTTTTTTTTTTTTTCAGTTGTTCTTATACACCTCTATATGTACTCACAATCTCATATATCAGAAAGAGGATGATGGGGGAAGAAGATGATGAGTTGAGTTGGCATTTGGATGATGAAGATCATGAACTATGTCCCTTGTTTTTTGCATTTTGTGTATTACTTTCAAAAGAATGCACTGTGTACATATTTTTCAGGTTAATTATAACTTAATTGTTATATGATAACATGACATCAAGCTGTTCTTCAGAGCACACAAACTGAGCATCTTTCGAGATTTCTATACCTAAAAGAAATGATAATTCCACGGTTTATTATACTAATTTTCTCTTCTTTTTTGGCAGGGTGTTTATTATACTAATCGTGCATGCTTTAATTAGTACAAATTAACCAATCATTTGGGTTCAAGCCACATTTGTTTGTTGACCCTCGCAATAAACTCTTCAGCTCTTTTCTTCAGCTCCTCAGCAGGCAATCCAGCCTCTTCCTCTTCATCATCACCTTCTGCAACTTCTTCTTCTTCTTCTTCTTCTTCTTCTTCTTCTTCTTCTTCTTCTTCTTCTTTCAGTACTTCTTTTTCTTCAACCATATTCACACCGTCCTGATCAGTGAATTTCCTCTCTTCTTTTTGCTCAAGAAGTACTTGGGAGTCTCCATCATGATCAGCTTCAGAACTCCTCTCCTCTTTTCTCTCTTGAAGTTGAAGAGTAGTGGAGGAGTGTCCCCTGAGACTGCGACTCCTCTCGACATATTGGTCAAGAATTTCATTGACAGGGGATGAGTTTGAGCCCACAAGCTTTGATTCCCCCACGAGGAAGACGACAATGACATTGACTACTATGAACAAGCACTTGGGGTTGACGAAGAAAGCAGAAATATTTGGGAGAGAGATAAACAGAAAATGCTTCATTGAGCAGCATAGAGAAGGAAACCAGTACGGATATGAACATATTAAACTGCATGTTAATGCTGTGATAGAATGAAGAATTAGATCGTAAAGAAAATGACTTTTATTGTAACTATTCATGGCTCCATATTTTTCTGCCTTGATTGGATATTCCATATTGTGGAAGTGGGAAACAAGGAATTTTCTATGTATATATGGGTTCAAAAGCACTTTTGGCAAAAAAATACTGAGAAGAAAACTAGCTAAGGAGAGAAGAGTGGAGGGCTTGAAATTGCTGAGAGAGGCTAGCTTCACATGGCTGAAAATAGAGCAGTGGAAACAATGAGTTATATATAGTGAGAGAAAGCAGGAGGATATTTTGGTGGATTCCAGGAAAGCTAAGCTAGCTACTTTATAATTATTGTAATGCATGAAAGGGTTAGCTTTTTGAAAAGCCATGGCAGGTTGAGAATGTGTGTATGTTTAATTAGGTGCTTCTGTATTTTTTTTTTTAGCCTCCATTTCCTTTCCACTCTCGCTGTTGATGGTTTTGAATTTTCCCCAAATGAGCATTTAATAAGAGACATTGAACATGCATGTATATAAAATAAAGTAAAAACATTCATATGGCACAAGAGATCAAGTAGTTTAATTTTTAAGCCCATATATATATATATAACCAGTAGCGGAGCTAGGTGGGCTATGGCTCCCCTTCGCCCCTAGTTTTGTCCATGATTATAAATATCATTCTATATATGCATGATTGCATGTTGTTGTTGGTTTTTTTTTTTTTTTTTTTTTGATATGTCCACACAAGAGAGGGAAGAGAGATTCGAACTAATGACCTCCGCTTCATAAGGCGTGGTCTCTAACCGATTGCATGTTGTTTTATTATAAGTTATATGTACATATATACAAAGACATATAAATCTTATATTCCATTTTCATGATAATTCAAAGAAAAAAAAAGTACCTAAAAAAAACTCAAAGAAAAAAAGTGTCAACCTTGTTCTAAATTGTGGTTTTAAATAATAATTTCAAACTAAAAGTGTGATTTGAAATAAAATGACAAAAATATGTTTTTTGGGAGTATTTTTTTTTTAAAAAAAAAAACTGTGGTTTGAAAACTTAAAAAAATTTATATTTTTAAATCACAAGTAAACAGTAAATTTAAAAAAAATAATATTTTCAAATCATACATTTTAAAATGCGCACATTTTAAAACCATAAATTTAAACCACCCTATTTTAAGGTTAATAAGTTTAAAAAGTTACCAATAGAAAGCGCCGGCCATGTATTCCTACTTTTCTTGGGTGCATCATGCATGCGCATTGGAAGAGAAGCGGGTCCTCGAATTAAATATATGCCAAACGTTATTTCTATGCTTTTTCTAAGGCCCGTTATAATTGAAATGGCACGTGTGTTGGATTTAGAAAAAAGAGGTTGTAAAGTAAATGCACATTCGGTTTAAAAAATATTTAGTGTTGATGGAAACACCGAGAACAAGAACATCATGGCCAGTGTCAAATAATATAGTTGGTTGCTTAGAACCAAAAATAAATAAATAAACTCGGTTTTCTTTTTCTTTTGCTGAGATAATCTAGTTAAGGGTTAAAGTAAATTTACTCACACACTTTTTAAATCCAACTTTTTATGCATGCCCATATATTCTTTTGGCTTGGCATGTTAATGTCCTCATGTTTAGATGGAAATAATGTTTAAACTCAAGATTTTTATTTTAATATATGGTTAAATTATGATTTATGTTAAAATTTTAAATTGATAAAAAAAATAATTAATAATCTAATATTTTCTTAGGTAATAAATTAGACTTGTTTGAGTAGCTAGCATGCATTATTTTGACTACTCAGGTTCAACGAATTGGCATATGCTTTTTGTAAAATGGACGGTTTATTTAGATTCCCCTCCAGAAGATGGCATCTTACTAACGTGTTTGAAGCTGAAGGATGTTTCAAAGAAGGGACTTGAAAGTGACGTTGACATGAACAAAAAAAAAAAAAAAAAAAAAGGCATTACTTTCTTCTCCAAGTAGATTTGTCGCTATTTGTGGTGGTTTTAAAAAAGTATGGGTGGATGCGTTTCTTCGTCTGGGAAGAAAGTAAAAGAGAAATGGCGGTGGTATGATTTATGAGGGCGTGTTTCTATTCTATGTGCTACTCAAAAGAAATGGACAGCTTCATTACTTTGACACTAGATATTTTTCTCCATATGATTTCTTTTTATTTGTTTATTTGTTGGGATTTTGGTCTAGAAATCGATCAACATAAGCTACATTTATTTTTATTTTGCTCGACTTTCCATAATAGTAGTAGGTCATCATCAATTCCTGTTCTTTTATACCGCCATTCTTATTGTTTTAGTTAATCAACAAATAGTACTTTTTTGTTAGAACAATTTTGCACCTGCAAAAAAAAAAAAAAAACAAAAAAACGAAATAAGCTATAAACCCTGTCAAGAGGGTAATAATTCCGATGCTGAAGAAAAAGAATGATATTTATCTTCAGAAAAATGGCAATTTAATAAAAAAAATAGTCATTATTACTTCAGGGTTTTTTATTTTTTATTTTGTTTTTTAAAAAAAAAAAACCACATAAGAAAAAAATTGAGCCAAAATTTTGTGTCTATCATTTCTCAGTAATAAATGAGTAATGTTAGAGACTCTCTTTTAGTCTTTTTATCCTCTTAAAGCTGATGTGCTTTTAAAATTACCATTAAATTTTACATAAATCATACTTGAATTTTTGATTCAATGACGATTTTGAAAATCAAATCAGCTTTAGAAGGATAAGAAGATGGTTCTTAGCATTAATCGTAATAAATTGCAAAAATAAGCAAAATTTAGAGAAGAGACCACAAGTGCTAGTCAATTGCCCTTTATGGTGACTTAACTTTAGTTGCCTTGTATTGTGAGTTAACTTTAATTGCCTTTTATAGTGACTTAACTTCAATTGCCATGTGGTGCGGCAGTTATCACGTATTCGGTAGACCCGGGTTAGTGGAGCAATGCTTGATTTAAATGGGTTGGTGTTTCAGTCATATGGGCTTGTCAGCCCATAAACCCAACATTTAAATATATATATATATATATATTTCATACATGAGGAAAAATGTATAAACCGGACAAATATGAAGGATTAAAGGAAACCTTTGTTCAATTTAGAAAGAAAAGGATGACACCATAAGCAAGCTCTCAACAGTAAACCAGAACCTGGCAACCAGTCTTTAAAAACTGAAAAGGTTTTAGTACAATGCATTGTGCCTATTGGGCTTCCAGGCATGCAAATTAATATATAAGCCAAGTGTCCGCAATCGCAATGCGACTCACCAAGTCAGACAAATGTTTTACAATGGATCAGTCAATGGACTGACAAGAAAATGAGTCACTTCTATCAATACAACACAACGGCACTATTTTTCATCTTGGATAAAAATAGAACCTAGCTAGACGATACAAAGCACTCTAAAGAAAACTCAACAACAACAACATCAACAACAAAAGAAGCCCGCAAAAACATTACTACAGGTTGCTCAATTGCAGGCATAAGACCTGCTAGAGAGAGTCAAAGATGGTCGACTCTAGCTATTGCTAACAAAAAAGAAAAGAATTCTATGCAATGAAATTCTCCACCCAGAAAGGAATCAGGAGAACTAGATTGCGTGCGAAACATCACCGGGGAAAAAAAATAAATGAAACAACTACTTCTACTTAGCCTCTACCCCACAAAAATGTAGAACTAATATCCTCAAAGTACCACTGCAACCTTCTCCTGAGAAACATACGAAGAAGGATGGGCGATCAAGGGCTCGTAGTGATCTGCTCCAGCACCACACCAACCTGTAAGTAAAAATGCTCAGAAATGTAACTAAAGATCCTACTGGTTGGTTGTACCCCAAAGCATTCATGGGAAATTGAGATTTGTAAGTGAACAAAAGTTAATCGTCACCCAGTGCTTTTATATAAGCAGAAATGAAAAGCTCCATTACCTGTTCCTTTCATGAAAAGGAAAAAGGGAGGTTCACAAATTTGACTCCTTGGACGATGTGGGAGGAAGAAAACACAATTCTCTTCATCAACCATTGCATCTGATCCATGTGCTTGCACCTGTAAGAAATGTAACTAGGAAACTCAATGATACATCATTCTTAGTGTAAATGTCCAAAGACTTAACAAAGCAAAAATTCTTCTCCAAAGTTAAAAGAAGATATATTATTTACAACCAAAGAGTGGTTACCTACATCCAATCTACTAATTACCTCTCATTATATTATGGTTAATCACCTTTCGCATTGAGAAGTATATGCACCCCATAAAGAGCAGATTTAAAATAGAACATATTTTCCAAGATGACCAGCAATAGCTACTTAAAATGAAGACTTTTGCGAGACAAGTTGAACTAAACATTCCTTTTACTATTCATTAGGTTGTTTTCAGATGAAAAATTTTCAATGTTTGGATGAGTATATTCAAAATTAAGAAATTAAAGTATTAACAGTGGTTACAATGCTGATGGTAAATTAGTAATGGTGGTTATAATAGCATAGAGATGGTGGCAGCAGCCGATGGAGATGGTGATAATGATAAAGTGAAGTCATGGTGACAACAATGATGGTGATTGTGATATAAAGAGTAATGGTTGGTTCTTTGAGAACAGTAAAATTAGTAGAATTCGGACGTGTTACATGACCTTGGGATTTGGATGCTTAAAAATATTTAGTTCAAAAATTGCATAGAAATTTTGAAATGATACTCTTGTCAAGAGAAATCAATATTGGGATTCACAAAATATAGCTTCAAGAAAATCCAACCTCAACATTAGTAAGCATGAAAACTGATGCGTAAAACCCATAATAATGAAAGACAAGTTTATTACAATTACCAGATAATATCATACAAAATCTCAATATTATCAGATATACCCCAGTTAAAGTACACCTAAAAACAGTTATATAACCAACCACATTACCAAACTTTATTAATCAGACAAAGTATGAATATCCGAATCAAAATGCAATGAATCTAAGAAACAGTGTTGTGCTTACCACATATATCTCCCGCTTGAACTCCGTCGCAAGACACTCTATCGCTATATCGTCTCCGAAAGCCGCAGCATGGCCTTCTCTGTTCTCATCTACAGATAATAAACCCTCCTCAGTATACTGCAATGTGATGATATCAAATTCATCATCAGATGAACCAGAGATCGACATGTATTTGGCCCAACTCGGACCATCATCCACCAGAATACACCGCTCTTTGTATATAGACTCCGCCGCCGTTTCTCTTCAATCACAAAAATAAAAATACAAACCAAATAAACTACAAATCTACAATGCCACAAAAATCTGCAGTAACATTGGACCATTAAACCCTTAAAAAATTAAAAAATAAAAATAAAAATTGAAACCTTTCAGATCTGAGAATTTGTTAACAAAGAAACAGATCTAAGAATCAAAAAGAAAAAGAAAAAAAAAAAAAAACCTTTGCATGCCGAGAAGAACGAGCTCGTCAATGGCGGAATCCAAAGCCAAGCGATCGGATTTCTTGGCCAAGAGCTTGACTTCTTGGACGACGTGAATGCCCCACCCGCTCGTCAGATCGGGAGCGTACATGTGGCGGATCGCGTCGTCGATGGCCTCCCTCTCCCCCCCTCCGGACGATCCAAAGTCCTCCAGGAACCGCCACACCGTCCTCCGCCGCAGCTCCCGCGCGTCGAGCCCACGCGCTGCCATGGCCTTCTGCGACGCCGTGAAGAGGCAGTTCCCGTCGGCCGAAACCTCTCCGCCGTGGGAGAGCCGGAAGAGCAGCGAAGCCGAGGGGGACTCGTCCTGCGGGTGTTTCCACAGCACGCCCTTGGCGTGCAGCCTCTGCAGGCGGCTCCTCTGCTGCTCCTCCAGCCCGTGAACATCGTCCCAGGCGGCGGTCGTCGTCTGGTCAACGAGATCCACGGCCTCGATCGCATCAAGAGCGTCTGGCAGTGGCGCTGACTTTGTGTCCCTCCACGGAACGGTCGGTGATGAGGTTTGAAATGTCTCCGCAACGGTCGTCGAATCACAGAGTAATTTCCCCATTTCCAAAATCTTTTTTCTTTTTTTCTTTTCAATAAATCCTTTTTCTTTCTAATCTTGACTTTTTCTGTTCTTCTTCTTCTTCAACGGGGAGAGGACGAGTTGCAGAGAGAGAGAGAGGAGGGAGGAGGGAGAGAGAGAGAGAGAGAGAGAGAGAGTAGGGTTAACGGATAGATGCACGAAGCGGGAGAATTTAGACACGTGGCGAAATCTGTGGCGTTTAGTGTCTCTAGGACGCCCAGTCTGACCGTGTTGAGTCTGTGGACCATCACCAGCTAACCTGAGCCAAGATAATAAAATAAAAATAAAAATATAATTTAATAAATATTCTCAACTAGACGTTGCTGGTGTTAGATCTTAGTTGGCAATAATATGCTTTATGCCTTCAAAAACAATGTGGGGTTGGTCGACCAGTCTCTCCCCTCCAATAACATCTCGATTTAGTACGTACAATTACCAATCAGATCTTCACTGAAATATAAGGCCGGCGATGGTCGAACCCCATTTGACGACGTCCTATTGTTCCATTAAAAGATTAATTCCTGTAACCGTTGGAGAATAGAAAGCCATGGAAATTATGACAGTATTCTATTCAGATGAGATGACTCTCTCATTTGAGTTTTTTTTTTAAGGTAAAAATTTTATTTTGTTTTATTGGGTGAAAAGCGTTTTTAAGCTCTGGTTATTAAGAACGTAATTATGATTGTAAATTTTTGGGAAAACAATTCATAATTATCATTAATTACTAAACATTGATGATTATTTCCTATTCTCAGTTTCTCAAATAAGGAGACTATAATTAATACAGCATAACATCTCCAAAGTTGGTTGTTATATATATATATATATATATATAACATTCAATTCTTGCCCATGTCCCTCTCACTCCGTGGATTTGGGTTTGGATTTGGACCATTTGGTGATATATAGAAAGTGTAAAAGTCTAGTTTTGACGTGATTGCAATGGTTCTTTTTCAATGAACTATATATCCAAGTAATGTTCATGAAAATGAAATTTAATTTATCATGTTAAAAGAAATTGATTACATTATCCTCCATCAAATTGGAGGGAAGTAATTTCATTCAATTTAGTCTAAAAACATATATCAGTTTAATGCATTGGATTTTAAGCAATTTTTTCCAATTTAATTTAAAGGAAGACTTTGTTCACGAAAATCAACCTCTAATGGAAAGTAGCACTTCTTGCAATATTACATGTAGAAGAAAAAAAAAGAAAAAATTGTGAGTTCATCCACCAAAACAAATGAAAAGAGAAATAGACGAAACATTTTTTTTGCCTTTCACACGCTCACTCTCTCATTAAATTATAGACTCATATATATATTTCACATTATTGAGCATGAAAAAACGTTTTCATCACTAAACATTTGGTTGGGATAAATATGTTGGGTTGAGTATTGGGGAGGATATTGGAAAACATTTCCCCCTTTTTCCCCTTCTGCATCTTTTTTGTTACTCTTGTCATGTGATCCTTTCTCTGCATGTTCTTGCTTCACAATCTCTACGTGTTTTCCAAGTCGCTTCTTGATGATTTCAACGAGTTTTGGTGGGTCGAACACTCCCCTCACCGTCACTCGTGAGGTTTCCATATTTGCTTCCACTGTTAGGATTCCTAATTTGCAAAATTTTCCGGGAAAAAAAAATAATTAAAATCTTATTTTCACTCTATCATATTCATTCCAAAGAAAAATTGAATCAAATATAGATTTACCTTTCATTCTCTCTATATTTTTCTTGATATCATTTGCACAACCTTCACAATGCATGTACATTTTGAGGGCCACAACCTTCACTTGGACCTGCAAAAAGAAAATCAAGAGTAAGAGAAAGATTTTAATTTGCTTTGTGCACAAAATGCAAGCTAGAGTGTAGCACAATCCCGAACTATTGATGTAACACCCTCAGTTTGCTTCCTGTGCGCACAAGACACAGGATGAATTTCTTTCTTTTTTTAAAAAAAAAAAAAAAGAAAAATGTTTTGTAGGTAATTGACCTCCTCTTTCTTCTTTTCGGGTTCTTTTTTCTTTTCATTATTGGATTTTGGCAGCGGAGAGATAAGCTCAACGTTTCTACTATACTTGTTCCGAAGCCTTTGCAAGGCTTTCTGTGGATCGGCTCTTTTGCCCTTCACAACCACCCTGTGATTTGCAATATCTATGGTGACATCTTCAACGCCTAATCATTCGAATGCACAAATTAATTTTATTATCAAAACAAATAAACTAACGAAGATATATAGACAGAAAAATTAATATAGATATCGTCAAGCATTACCATCAAGACTTTTCAAGCATTTGGAAACTTTTTTACAGCATCCTTCGCAGTGCATGTATGCTTTCAACACAATATCTTTGCCCGACTTATCTGTCTTCTTCTCTTCCTTTTGTTCCTCTTTTTTGGTATCAGCCTTCTCTTGCTTCTTCTCCCCATCACCCTGGTCGTTTTTCTCTTCCTTTTGGGCTCCATTTTGTGTCTTTTGATTGTTTTTTCCCTAGCGAAAAGAATAAGATTTAATAATACCGTTAAAATAAATGGTTTTTGAAGTATCTATGAGGTGTTTCAGTACCTTTCCCATGGCTTCTATCTCTTCAAGGTCAGGTTGGGTTGATGAACAAAAATTGCCAAGTTTTACATGGAAGGTACGTACCTCAAAATGACATTTAAATGAGGTTGTCTCTGATCTCTCTCTGGTTCTATTTATCTCTTGAGGAATTGCTCCAATATTTGTCTACTCTAAGTTGTATCTCACAGATTTTATAAATATGTTATTGGACTAATTATTAGCAGTTCAAGCAGATGAAAAATTTCTAATTTTTTCATTAACTCTGTGACTGTAATTGCATTGGATATAGATGGGGTTACTATGTTACCTAATTAGCCAATATCGTTTATATGTGGTAGTTTTTTAATTCTCATTAATCTTTGACAAATTAATGCAATTCCAACTATGGATCGAGTTGATAATTCCAAACTGTTCATGAAACAAATGATTTTAACATCCGAAAATTGTCATTGAAATATAAGACCTCAGAAGTAATTTTGGGTTGCCCAAAGTTAAGGAAATTTATACAGCATTACCACTCATAGAGCCTTGGATTTATTGGTAATAAATTTGTAAGGAATAAAAGTTCAGTTACAAGAACATATATACCTAGGCGTTAAGAAAAGTAAATTCTCAGCTTTAATTTGCACTTATTTCTGTTTTCTTATAATTATAATAATTGCACTTGTAAAAGAATTACTGCTTTTGGTTATTTTTTATTTACCTCCTCTTCTTCTCGTTGTGAAATTAATAGTGTAAATAATTCTTCTAGTTTTTTTTTAATATAATGGATTTCATTAATCAATCATTGACAGAGTAATTTTTCTATCAAAATAATATCACAGATACATTCAAGAGTTTCCTCCGGCCAAATTTTATCTAGTCTCCTTTGCTGACAAAGCAAAAGAGGCAGTCATATTACACTTTCTACTAATAAAAACACACTACCATCCTTGAAAGGTGTCGAGAGTCTTTCTGGTGCCATCCACAATGCGCACAAACCGAGTGCCATTGCCTTCCAGTCCCGCCACAACCTTCACTATAACTTGAGCATCTCCCTCCAAAATTAATCGTCGAATACCTATTTGTTGCCAGAAAGAAGCAGCGAATAGAGCTCCCATAGCTTCAGCAGATGTTGGGTCAGGAATCCCCGGTCTCGTTGTGCAACTGGCTATGACTATATCTCCCATCTGATCACGCACCACGACTCCCATTCCAAAACGCTCAGGTTGTTTGTCAAGGCCCAAGTCCCAGTTAGCCTTGCACCAACCAGGAGGTGGTACAATCCATCTCAATGGCATGCTACTTTCATATACTCTTTTTCCTTGCACAGTGGCATTTGCTTGACAGTATTCCTCTACAGCCTTCTTATTTTCACCAACAATTGCGTTCGGATGAGAGAACACTCCCCTGTGTATCACCTCATTTCTGCGGAACCATATTCGTCGAGCCGTGTCCACAAAAACAGTCAAAGCTTCCTTTCCATAATTATTTAAAAAACCCTCTACAACTCGTAATATGTCAGGGTCGTGCAGAGAACCTTTTTGGAAACATCTCTCACTAGCCCCCCAGACATCCACGGCTGATGGACATGTCCATAAAATATGAAACACCGTTTCTTCCTCCATGTTGCAAATGGGGCACAATGAGTTCGAGACCACTTTGCGCCTGAACAAATTACCCTTGGTAGGCAGCAGATTATGGCAAGCCCGCCACATGAAGTTTGTTGCCGCATTTTGGAAGCTCCATTGCCATTATCATCGTCCATATCTCACTGTGTTCAACCCATGATGAGCTTCCTGGTTGATGCCTTTCCTCTCTTTCCTTAGCAAGATAGTATGCACTTCTAAATGAAAAAAAAAATCCCCAAAGCCATTTTCCTCCAAATCTGAGTGTCAGGCTGGCTAGTGTAGGTAATGGGGATTGTTTTGATCGCTGCCACTTCATCAGGGCCCGTGGAAGGGAGTGTATCATGTATGTAGATGGTATAGGAACCCATTTTTCTCCCCAAATCCTCACCTTGCTGCCATCTCCAATTCTCCAGACAAGACCTTCCCTTCTTAGTTCTCACGCCACTTGAATACTTTTCCAAGCAAAAGAAGGGTGATTACCCTTTTGTGCCTCCAAAATGGAACATCCGGGATAGTATTTTGCTCTCAATATTTTTGAAGGTAAACTGTTCGGGTTTTGGAAAAGTCACTAACATTGTTTTGCTAACAAAGCCTTGTTAAAGCATTGGAGGTCCCGGAAACCCATCCCACCTCTATTTTTTGGAACTCTCATTCTCTTCCAACTCATCCAATTGATACTTTTTGCTTTATCCTTTTGGGTCCACCAGAATTTCTGCATTAAAGAATTTATGTCCGAACATAGGCCCTTTGGAAGCATAAAGATGCTCATACTATACGTCGGGTTGGCTTGGATAATCACCTTTAGTAGGATTTCAGCTTCCGATCTTGCAACCTTTTCCATACACGATCTTTGATCCCATTAAAAGCTTGGCTCCTAGACTTTCCAACAAGAGCTAGGAGGCCCAGGTATTGATCGTAACTTTGAGACGCATATATCCTCGAACTCTCCAAAAAAAAATCTTCATTGCTTCAGTGGTATTTGATTCCGATTGAAAAAATGGGATGTTTTATCCTTGTTTAGTCTCTAACCCGAGATAGCCTCATAGATACTTAGGATTTTTGTCATCATTTTTCAATCCTTCCGCACAAATAATAAATAAGTATGGAGACAAAGGGTCCCTTGCCTCATTCCCCTAGAAGGGGTGATCCTCCCCGTTGGGGTTCCGTTCACAATGACCGCATAATTTGTCATGTTGGCACACATCATCATTAAATAATTCTTCTAGTTGGTTTATCTTTCATCTCTGGATGTCCAAGCTTGTCCATTATCGAAGCATTTGTATGATTTCTCAGTAATATATAAAATGACACAAATATCATTTGTTTTATTGAGGCCATTATTCACATGTACTACATATTAATTCATTCTTTTCCAAAATTTCTTAGTCTTATAACTTGGATTAGTGATGACAACGAAAGCAGATTTCCTGAAATTAATCACAATTCCAATGGTTTCTTCTTTTCCCCCTTTGAATGATAGTAGAGTTTCATGGCTATGGAGGCATGGTTTATGATGTTATCACTTACCAGGAGAGAAGCTAGGGCAACAGAGGTAGACCTGCCCTGGCCTTGGGAGACGGTAATCCCCTCAAAATTATTATATATAAAAAAAAAAATCTATAAAATTTTAAAATTCAACTAAATTTTATATTTTTAATGAGTTCATCCCTTTGAAAATAATTTTTTACTTTTTACTTTTTTATTTTTTATTTTTTATTTATTTATTTTTTAAGTTATGTTCAGTATCTTCTTCTCAAATATTGGTTCCACTATGACAAGCCCATCAATCCAACTCATTAATTTTGTGTTGAATTTGTATCAAGTTCACGAATTGTGTTAAAAATTGTCAGCCCTATTTAAAAAAAAAATTCCTAAGATAATTAAGTATGGTCTCTAGCTTCTTTAACATTGAATATTTCGTGATTCTATGTTAATCCTATTAAGAATATACGTGAGAAAAAATATATATATAATTTAAAGAAAAAATTTATTCATATTAAAAATTATTGTAAAAAATTGTTGAAATAATGATGATGCGAAAATAATTGCATATATTCTAACAAAAATCATATAAATGCAACTTTCAATACAATATATGGATCATTCACAAACGAAGTTTTCTTCATCCCATAATTATTTTATCTCCCCTCACAATAATCCAATATTTATTTGCTTTCCCTTCCTGTTTGTGCTTGTTCAACGTACGCTTCCTTCATTGCTTGTGTCAGTCAACCTCCTCTCCGTGATCTTGTTGAACTTCGCAATTATTCATCGATATCTCGGCGATCGGAGAAGAAAAGATCTCATCATCATCGTCGTCCTCCACCTTCTCTTCCTCCTCCTGTTCAACACCTGCTGCTGCTGCTGCTCCTCCTCCTATCTTTTCTTCCTCGACAATTCTTATCACTTTGTTGTATTGGTTCCAGAACCATTTCTTGAGTTTTGCTACGCTAAACACACCGGTCAAAGCTACTGTGCATTCCCTCTCATTAAGATCATCTACAAGATCGACTTTAGAAACACCTAAGAATTTATAGTAGCTCGTATTAGATATATTTAAGGCTCATAAAATATTTTCAACAAGAAATAAAATATATTTTTAGTCCTACCAAATACTGAAAAATAAAAAATAAAAACATTTTTTGAAAATTATTTTGTGCCGAAACAAACCAAGCACAAATCTCAAAATACTTATATGAGAATCAATTGAGAAAAAGGATTGATTTGGATAAAGTTGTACCTGGCATAGCCTTACAGCGCTTCGAGAGACGACAAAAACAATCGTTACAACACTTGTTGACCCCGATGACCACTCTGATCCCCTGAAGCAAGAGGAATTAAGGGCACCAAAGTTAATAAGTTATTGAAGCCATATATGCAAAATGATGAACAAAAAACAGACAAACAAACAAAATGTTAACAAGCAAATTAAAATATGATTAGATTCTTGCACTTTGATCCTATACATTAACATACATCTCGTTCTAATTCTTCCTCCGAGGGGGGTTTAGGATCATCAAGCGCTTTTTGTGCTTTTTCAATTTGTTTAAGTAGACACCGCTTGAAAGACATAGTTCAAACTTTTGACATTCGCTTATTCCTATTTTTTTTCTGTTCACTTATCTTTTATATATATATTAATTAAGCTTGCATGGTAGCCTTAAAATTAAGAAGGAAGGGAAACAACAAACCAAAAAAAATAGTGCATGCGAGATTTGATGGAAAGATCTAATTAGTATCGATGGTACAAGTACATGAACCCAAAGTTAATACCTATTTATTGGTTGTTTAGTATTATGCTATTCACTTCGATTTAAATTAAATTAAAAAAGAGTAGATTTTCCAAGTTGAAAAATTAACAAGTTAAGTTTTAATTGTCGTTATCAAAATATTAATTAAATTATTAAATTCATTATTTCCTTTAAGTTTAAACTTTTTAGATAATTAGTGATTTAACATGATATTATAACAAATGTTTTGATTTCAAACCTTTACTCTATAACTTACCCCTAATTTCAATTAAAAGTTGCATGTGCGTATCAAATCTTTTATTAAGTGATGAGTACCAAAATATTGTGTAACTTATAAGTCTACTAATAGTATAGCATTTATTTTTATTGATCATCTTTAATAAATAAGCACTCCATCTATTGGTAAAAAATTTGGTACTTGCATTTCTCTAAATAAATAATTAAATTCACAATTTCTTATCAGCTTAAGCTTTTAGAATTCAAGATAAAAACAAAAAAAACAACTTTAAGATATAATAATTAATTTTGCTTTTGAATGATGTATCTTTTTAATATAGTACGTCGGATTATATGGAGATATCAAAAGGCATCCAATATATGTGGGTGTGGGTGTGGGAGTATCGTGCTTGCAATTTTCTATATGAACCGTGAACTCGAAAGGAACAAAATATGAAATTAGCATATTAGAGTCAAAATAGATCAAATCGACGACGATTGGACACAATTACTTAATTTCCTAATCTCGTGTTAGTTTGCATAACCTATATAAATTTAAATTACATTTCAATTCTATCTACTTCTCATTCTATTAATAATTAGTGTTAATGCATAGTAGGATGGTTTTATCATGTTATTTGTTAGAATGTAGTATTAATTTTTTTTTTTTTTTATTGCTATGAGAAGTTGGATTATTTTTATTAATTATGATTATATATAATTAGATATTGATTATTAAATTGATTGTCATTAATCTAGTTATGAAAATGCATAATTAACATTATTTATGCTTCTTCTTTTTTTTTAATATAATTTATTCTTATCAAAACTTACTTCCAAACTTGTTTTAGTCGAATTTCAAGAGACTAAGCAGTTTCCAATTAAGGTAATGAGTTCCATTTTTTACAAACAGTTCATCTCTAAAAGAAATTGACCAGTCTTTCCCATCTTTAACGATCTCTTATATTTTCATGCAGCGATTTTGGTTAGATATTTTAGGCTTGGTAAAAACTTTGATCGAACATTACAAATTATTGAACTCTAAGTTAAAACAAAAAGGGGAAAGTCCACATAACCTCCTCAAACTACCACTCAATTTACAATGTCCCCCCCAAACTACCAAAAATTGTCAATATTTTTTCCAATGAAGAAATTACCCTTAGTAAAATTAAAAAAAAAAATAAGTAAATAAAACTTCTAGAAAAAACCTAAAACTAACCAAAAATAAAAAATAAAAAATAAACGATGGCCAATTTAAAAAAAAAAAAATTGAAAATTTTCATTTTTTTTTTTTAATTTTGTTTTTATAATTTTATTTAAATAAAAATTTACGTTTAAAAAAATAAAATTTTCGTTTAATAAAATGAAATTTTTTGTTTTTTAAAACTAAATAAAAAAATAGTTTTTTTTTATTTAAATAAAAATTTTCGTTTTTAAACAAAAAATTAAAAAATTTTGTTTAATTTTTTTTAAAATAAAAAATAAAAAAGGGAAAAAAATATACTTTACCCTCTCAAAGTTTGGAGCGATTTTCAATTCAACATATTTATTTTTTCCCTTTTTTTTAATTTTTTTTATTTAAGGATATTTAACATTTAAAAATAAAATATTTCATCATATTTATCGAATTTTTTTTAATAACTATTAATATTTAACAAGCTTTTTTTTTTTTTTAAATTTTTATGGGGTTGCTTCCCGCTGCTATTTAAAGGCTTTTAGATACTGAGATCTCAAGATCTTGAGATCTAAAGTTCTCGTATCTTGAGTTCTCAATATCTCGTGATCTATAGATCTCAATTAAAACCAATAATGTCTATTAATATTTAAGAAGTTATAAGATATGTAATTTTGCTAATTTTGGTCATACCAATAATTTAGATCAATTTAATCCATTAAATAGGCTAGAAAGGGTTTAAATGAGTAGTTTAGATGGACGTGTCAACAATATCCTTCATGATGCCGAGGATGTGCTTGATGAAATGGAGTACCAAGCTTTAGGGAATCAAGTGGTTGCCACGTACAGGGGCACTTCTACAAAGGTACACCATTTCTTTTGCATCGACTATTATACGTACTTTCCCCTTTCAAATTGGCTCATAAAATCAAGGCCATTAGAGAGAGATTAGATGAGATTGCATCGGATAAATAGCAATTTAATGTTGTCAAAATAGGATGTGCATGTCATGCACCGGTTGACTCACTCTTTTCTTAATCCATTATTTGTCATCGGTAGATACGAGGACAAAGAATATATCATAAATCTTTTGATGCACCCAGACCCATATTGTAGCAAAAATGTCCATGTGATTTTAAAAAACGTGTGAAGAATTCCAAAATGCTTAGACAAGTTAACAAAGGTTTGCACCATTATGTTCACAGCCAAACAACCCATGTTCTCATTTGAAGCAAGCATTTCAATATTGAAGTATTTGCAAATGCTTAGTTTAAGTAATTTGTCTTTTGAGGTGTTGTCAAATTTGATCGGTACTCTAAAACATTTAAGATATCTCAACCCATCTTAGAATAAATGAATCAAGAAACTTCTTAATTTCATATGCAAACTGCACAATTAGGAAATATTACTACTTGATGGATGTAGGGAACTTGAATAGTTGCCCAAAGATATAAGGAACATGATCAACCTAAGGTATTTGGAACTAACAACAAAGTATATGTGCTTGTTGGAGAATGGATCATTAAATTCGCTTTGGTTTTTGTCTGTATATGGTTATCTGAGACTATAAGATTTGTTTCAAGGAATGGACGGGTACCTCACCAACCTTCGGTCATTGGCTATAAGACAATGTAAAAGTTTGACCTCTTTGTCACTCAATATGAAGCACCTAACCACCTTAGACAGCGGCAGAACTGTGTAATCTTTTAAGGGGACAAATTCCCCCCATAAAAACTAAATTTTTACCCCTAAATTGTTATTTTTAAAATTTTGTCCCCCCACTCTTAATTGTTTAGTTCTGCCCCTCGCCTTTGATACTATGTAAATTGCTAATTGTGTAAAGCGTAGTTTGATGGATATTGATCTGGATCTCAAGCTAAGCCGTCAAAATTTGTTGATTGATAATTTACCAAAGTTAAAGGTTCTCCCCAATGATACAAGGATCTACTAATATTTTACAGTGGCTATGGATCAACCATTCTTTTCACTTTATGGCCTTGCCTCAGTGGCTTCTAACTTTCAAAGAATCATTATAGGGACAAGTATAATTATTGAATTAAAGACATGTAGCAACTAATAATATAAGGAAAACCTGATAACAACATGAAGATCTTAAAGCAAAATCTATAATGGCAACCGTACCACTCTTGGCTTCTAAAAACAAGGTCCCTATCAAAATAATAATCGCGTAAGTCTAATGACCTAGTAAGTAAACCTCACAATTGGGTATGACAAGAGCTCAACATTATTAGGTAGAAATAAACGTGCAATCATTGGTAAACTTTGAAATGAGGTGTTGTATCCGTTAATACATCTCGAAAATATTGTTTGGTTGATAAAAATGTGGTGTATTCCAGGTGGCAAGCGCCTAAGTATTTTAATGCAGAAAACTAATGCTTTATAGGACATAACTATCATATATGGTCTACCCGAGATATTACCCCTTCTCAGCAGGGTTGTTACTACCTCGAGGGACTTGTAATACAATGTCGGTGCCTCGACCATTGTACGCTATCATCCATAACACTAGCAACCCGATCGAATCCGACCTTGGGTGGCCCACGCTACTAATGATGTACGTACTGTAGTGACCGCCCATTAAGACTGCGCCTATCACTAAACAACCATTAGATAGGCCCATATAACAACACACACATTTGACTATAGAATCAAGTATATATAGTAAGCTCATGACCATTATACCGCACGTACCGGTGTACTATGTCATATAATGCATCTTATCAACCAATTTTTAAAGCTGTTACCAAGTTATTACAAAAATGTAGACATGCTCATATCATACACGTAGTTAGTCAGCTGACATATCCCATATTTTTAAGGAAAGTGTTGGTAAGTGTTTACTTACCTCGTTCGTTTGCTCGAATGCTTCGACATCACAAAACCCTACTATAACAAAATACGACACATTGTTATGCGCAGTACTAAAGTACTTCTACGAGTATGGTACTAAGTCCTATCTAACAAAGAAAGGGTTGCTGAACCCTAATATTGCACAAGTAGAGCCAAGGGGCAGACGGCTTGCTCCCTGGTCGTACGTACGGCCTCGAGAGCGTACGTTTGGCTAGTGAGTTAGGTGTTTCAGCCAAAAGCTCTAAACTGTGTTTTGAGACTTCTATCAAATCTATGGGCTAATTTACCTCATTCCAGGCTACTAAATAAACATATGTAAAGCAAATATCATATTATCATGCAACTCAAAGCAATAAAAGAAGGGTTTAAAACTCTTTCAAACATACTTGGCTTTTGCAAAGAAATGGGTGTAAAGGCTTTACCAAAACATCTTTAAAACATAAAACATCAGAGTCACAACAAAAGATCATGGAATGGGTAAGAAGAATACCTTAGAAGGTGGCAAGAACGCCAAATTTTGTTCCTTCTCCCTCTCCAAGTCACTTCTCACATTAGGGTTAGAGTTCTCAAGGTTGGGGGAGGTTGAAGGTCGAAGTGAGGGGTTTTTATAGGGGTGGAGGTGTGCCATACTCTAAAAAAGTGGAGAATGGATTAAAATTGATTTTCAGGGTGTCAGCGTACGTACGAGTACTAGTACACAGTGGATAAAAGGGTTCAAGCGTACATTCTAGGGTATTACCTACTGGGTCAATGACTGGTCAACGTACGTACGGGTGGTCCCTTGGGCTTACGTTCTCACTAGAGGTCAGGTGTGTATGTATGGGTGGTTCCTTGGGCGTACATACGGTCAGAACCGAGGTGGGTCTGGGTTTTGCCTTAAAAGCTTTTAGGAGTTTTGGTTATGTGTAAGGGCTTAGGCCTTTTGTTTTAAAACTATGTTTTATGAAATCATTAATCGTTTTCGTAGTAAGTCATTAATCTTTTCATAAAAACAGTTGTTTTTATCGTGATATTACATACGCATCTCACTATGCTAAGAAAATTGACCATTGGAGATTATATTTATAACTTTTCTTTAGTAATAAAAAATTTGTACTCGTTTAATTCTCATATTATATTTATATGTCTCGAGTGTAAAATCCATACAACGAAATCCTTTTTACCTTATTCGAAATTGATGTATGGAACATAATATATAATATTTCCCATATCAAAAGCTTGTTATGTTTATTAACTTTTCTTTAGTAATCAAAAATTTTTACTCGTTTTATTCTCATATTATATTTATACATCTCGAGTGTAAAATCCCTACAACGAAATCCTTTTTGCCTTATTCGAATTTGATGTATAGAATATAATATATAATATTTCCCATCGTATCAAAAACTTGTTATGTTATATTTATTAACTTTTCTTTAGTAATCACAATTTTTTTTTTACTCATTTTATTCTCGTATTAGATTTATACGTATCTGCACATTTGTAGTAAGCATAAGACGCTAAAAGTGGAAGCCTGTATGTAACCAAGTTTAAAGTTATATGTTCCTCCATTCATTACACAATATCAAGAATACTAATTACTTTGAAAGCTTGAATTTAAGCATATTGTGTTTTATAGTTTGTTTGAATAATTGTTGTCTTAATTGGTCGTTGGAGATCTATGTTGATGCCTTTCTAAGTAGTTAATGGGGTGGCAATTCGTGTTCGTAAGTCGTGTATCAAGTTCAAGTCGTGTTGAAACATGTATATAAAATTATATTAGGTTGGTTTTAATATGAGTTATTTTCTTAGTGTAGTGAGAATGTGAGATGTTGTGTCCCTCCAAAAGAAATGACAAGTGACGGCAATTGCCAATCTCAAGTGTGTGAAGTGATTTGAGAGTTGACAACCACTCAGGTAAGGCCATGAGGTGAAAACAATAGTTGATGCGTAGCCAATGTAAAGTATTAGCAGATCCTTGTATCCATTGGGGCAGAAACTTTAACTTTGGCAAACTATCAATCAGCAAAATTTGAAAGCTCAACTTGAGATCCGGATCAATGTCTATCAAACTAAGCTTTGGACAATTAGCAATTAACATGGCCTCTAAGGTGGTTAGGCGCTTCATATTGAGTGACAAAGAAGTCAAACTTTTGCATTGTCTTATAACTAATGACCGAAGGTTGGTGAGGTACCCGTCTATTCCTTAAAACAAATCTTTTAATCTCGGACAACCATATGCAGACAAAAACAAATGAAAATTCAAGGATATGGAATTAGGGAGTTTCTTGATTCTTTTATCAATAGGCTGAGATATAGCTCATGATTCTTGATATAAGGCAAGCGAGCAGCGACAATGTAAATTTGTAATAAACTTACAACTAAGGAATAAAAGTTCATTTACAAGAACATATATAGCGTTAAGAAAAGTAAATTCCCAGCTTTAATTTGCACTCTTATCTCTTTTTTCTTTTCATTATAATAATTGCACTTGTAAATGAGCTAAATAGAAATGATAGACTCAAGAAACAAGTGCATGCGAGATTGATGGCAAAATCTTGCGTTTCGATGCTGCATGTGAACCCATGTTAATACCTACCTTAGCTACCTAATACCTACTGCATGTTTAGTATTAATTAAGCAATTTAAATTCGGTTTAATTTTTTTTTTTTTTTTTAAAAAAAAGAAGCTTTAAGTTATAATAATTAGTTTTGCTTTTGAATGCATGCATGTTATATATTTTGGTCCTTTGGATATATATATTAGCTCCGATTATATGGAATTACGTAAACCTCGTGTTAAGTAGTTGTTATAAATTTATAATTCACGAGTCGAAATGGGTCACCCAACCGGTACTCATCAAATTATTCATTGTTTTTAAACCTTTTAAGTAACAGATTTATGACAATGGTCCTATCCGGCCATATCTACCGTGGAAGTGTATTTAGGGATTACATTTATCGAGACATTCTAAGAAAAGGAATAATTTGTGTATATATATATATATATATATATATATATATATTTTATCTCATCTTATAAATTCAATAATTAATCATTAGTTTTGTAAATTCACATGGGCTCTACACAAATTTAATAGCGAATTCATGCGTTTAATATTAAGATGGTTGAAAAATAAATAAATTCTCTTCAACAACCTATTAACAAAGCAAATTACAAATTACAAAATAATATATATATATATATATATATATATATATATTGCTTAAACTGACTCCACATAAATAAAATAGTTTGGGCCTAAATGAATTTGAACGAAAGCTGGGTCAAGATAGCCCATATACATAGTAAGCCGATTCGCTCTGGCCGTCTGGGAGTGTCCACGTGCACCTACAAACTAACGTGGGACTCCCAGCGGTTGAAGAGAAGCTGATAAGCCTGGGAGATAGCATTATAGCCAAGTGGGCGACACGTGTGGGACACATATGACCACACGTGGAACTTTACACACGTGTCAAACCGTTTATAGCACCACGTTCATATTAACTTCATAGCGGTGGTCGCCCCATCACCCGATTCTTTGCCGTCTTTTTTGGCAATTCAGGAGGTATCGGTTTTGAATGCATCATCTGTGTTCCCCCACTCCTACTTCTTCCCTTCTTTCCTCTTCATTTTGATAGCCAATCTTTTACTTTAATGAATATTTCCCTTAATTAAGGATACAAATGTGTTTTAACATAACATTGTTGTTTCTTTCTGATATGATGTTGCTAAATCTCTATTGAATGTTGCAGCCAATCGAATCAAGTACTGAATTAAAGACACAAGAAGCTAGTGAATTAATTAAGGAAGAGCTAGATGTCGGGAGTATCCCTTGCTGTGGCTCCTCGGTCGGAGCCAGACCAAACCAGCACTTCAGCCACAAAACCACCGCAACATGTACAGCAGGAGCAGCAGCCTGTGGTGGGTGGTGTGATGGGATCACTGCGCGTGATAGAGCTGCAGCTCGTGGCATTCATCATGGTTTTCTCAGCCAGCGGTCTCGTCCCACTCCTCGATCTACTCTTTCCTGCCTTGACCACTGTCTATCTTCTAGCCCTTGCGCGCTTCGCCTTCCCTTCCCATGGCACTACAGTCAGCTCCGGCTCACAGGAAATTTTCCATGGAAACAAATTATTTAGGTTCTACGTGGTCGTGGGAACAACAATAGGGCTCTTCTTGCCGCTGGCATACGTCCTGGGTGGGTTCGCCAGGGGAGACGACCAAGCAGTCCGGTCAGCCACACCTCACCTCTTCTTGCTCTCTTTTCAGATACTCACCGAAAACATTATTAGTGGGTTATCTTTGTTTTCCCCACCGGTGAGGGCATTGGTGCCATTGCTCTATACAGTTAGGAGGATCTTTGTTATCCTTGATTGGGTAAACGACGTGTGGGTTACCAAAACGCTGCCTCCAAATGCACTACTTAAGGTAAATATATATATACGTGGAAATTAATTAACTTTTTTTTTTTCCCCCCCTCGTGTGTGTTGATATATGATACGATTGATTGTGTGTTTTGTAGGACATTGCATGGTGTTGGTTTGGGAGGGGCCTTGCAGTTGCCAATCTAGTGTATTTCTCGATCAATCTGTTTGGATTTTTGATTCCAAAATTCCTTCCGAGGGCTTTTGAAAGGTACTTCAGGGAGAGGGATGAGATTCATGCCAAGACTGCAGAGGATAAACACACTGCTACTATTAACAACAAGTCCCAACCAAGAGATAAGAAGGCTGATTAGTTCCGCTGTTGTTTGTGCTCACCTAGTATGTTATCCATAGTTTTTGGTACTAGGACTTTGTTCTTGAAATGAACAAGGAACAACACTTTCTTTTCCACTGAATCTAAGCACTGTGTTTTATAGTTTGTTTCAATATGTGTTATGTCTTAATTGGTCGTTACAGACCTATCTCGCTTATAAACTTTCGTTCGTTTGATAAGTAATTACTAATTTTGGATAGTTTAAAATTTATTTGGGTAAATTGTTCCATATAAACTCTGGCGGGAGAGCCTTATCTTGGCCAAAACAGAGGCCTTGCTGAAATTTTCATTCGTAGAGGAAATGTATAAGTTTAATCATAAATTGAGTGAGCTCTAAACATATTATACTAGATTTTTATTTCAAGACTTTTGAAGGTATTTATTATCTCCCCAGATAGGTAGTGAGGGAAGTGGATGCGGAAAAGCACGTGGGCAGCTGCTGCCGAAAGTATGTGTGTTTGGCAGAGGTACCCAACAGTGTGGCAACAAAAGACTCTTACCAACCATATGAACTTCCAAATTTTAAAAAAAAATTCTTTAATTGGACGTAATCTACTATTTTTATGTTAATTCCTAACAAAGACAAATAAAAATACCAAAATACCTTCTGAAAATTTTGAATCATCTTGTGACTCATTGACCCACGACTAGGTTACAGCCAACCCTAACTTATGCTAGGTCACGGCTAAGCCGTGTGGGTTAGCAGTTGCGTCCAAACTTAGGTCAGGTCTCATTTATTTACTTGTTTCTTATAAATAAATTCAAAACTCATTTTCCCTTTATATCACGTTAATCAATTTTTATTTTATTATCATATAAGTTTAAACTTTTGACTTCACATTATTTAACTTCTTTTTTCATTTTTATCTTTTTAAAAAAAGAAAAATATAAAAAAGTCCTCCAAACTACCAGCCGTTTTTTATTTAACCCCCTAATATTTTAAAAATGATAAAGTAGCCTCTCAAACTACCAAACTATTGCATTTTGGCCATTCCGTTAGTCAAAACCGTCAGTTTGGACGGAAACTAAAAAACGATGTCGTTTTGTTGGGGGTTATTTTATCACTTTCTGAACATTAGGGAACTAAAATGAAAACAACTGGTAGTTTGGGGGGCTTTTTTTATATTTTTCCCAAAAATTTTTTTTTTTCATAAAAGGGCATTGTAGTAACTTACCCATAACAAAACAACATCATTTTGCAGTTTCTGTCCAAATTGACGGTTTTGACTAACGGAGTGGCCAAAATGCAATAGCTTGGTAGTTTGGGGGGCTACTTTATCATTTTTGAAACATTAGGGGGCTAAATCGAAAACGGTTGATAGTTTTGGGGGTTTTTTTTTATATTTTTCCCTAAAAAAAAGTTAAATAACTTTTTGCCCCTATGATTTTACAACTTTATTTTTTGCTTCATAGGATTTAGTTTTTATCACATGACATGAGGTACATCGGGGTATACATAAAGATGGAGATAATACCTCCGTCTAAATTTCGTCCAAAATTTGACGGAAAGCCACGTCAGCACTATTAAAAAATTGACATGTGTCCATATACTTAATTAAAAATAATAATTTTTTTACAATTAAAACAATTAAAAATTTTCATTTAATTAAATTTTTTTTTTTTAAAAAAAAAAAATCAATTTGGGCCACCCCTTTTGGCCATGGGTAGCCTTTTTTTTAATTTAATTAAATATAATTTTTTAATTTTTTTTAAAAAATTAATTAGGTATAGGGACATGTGTCAATTTTTTTAATGGTACTAACATGATTTTTCGTCAAGTTTTGGACTGAATTTAAATAGAGATACTATCTCCATTTTTATGTAAACCCAAAGTACCTCCTATGATAAAAACTAAACCCTATGTAACCAAAAATAAAATTGTTAAACTATAAGGACAAAAAGGTATTTAATCATAAAAAAAATTCAATACTATTTCCACTTTTATATGCTTGGTACAAAAAAATTCAAATTTACTTTCACTTTTATATCAAACACACCGTTAATTATTTTCAAAACACGTTCTCCAAATGGAGCCTTTCCGCAGTATCTAAAAACACACTTTTGCCTTGTAAAATGACGGGGTTGAATGCACTTTATAGTGATGCCTTTTACCATAAGGGTACAAAACTGCAGTTTCTTATATTAAAAAAAAATTCTTCTTTCCAGTCACAATTTCTTTTAGAAGTTGTTAAACAATTACTTGGGCTGAGAAGGCTCAAGAGTCAAGATTCCTACAAATCTTAAGTGAAAGTCATGACTCCTTGGCACCGTATGGAACTGTCTAGGAAGGATCCGACCAAAAACGCAGAAGAAGGAAAAGCACAACACCATATAACATAAATATATGGATATTAATATCAATTAAAATGTTCACACTTGATTACCTTTGACAGGAGCATTACTGTTCATATAATTACAACTTAGAAAATGGCAATCTTTTTGATTCTTTTGTGCCAAATAACGAAACAAGGACGCTCCAATTCAGCTACTTTTACATGTCAAGCACTTCTGACACCAGCGCCCATGGTTGTGCTTTATCAACAAAAAGGAGAGCTTATCGCAGGTAGCAGATACTATGTAATCTTTGTTGGAAAATAGGTGTGGGAAATTAGAAAAAAAAATATATATATATATATCCTAAGAAAATACGTACCCATTTCCAAGAAATCATTATATAAGCTTTATGAAGAAATGCAAAATAATTTTAATTTACTGATTTTATCAAAAGAAAACCAAGCCTAAAGTGATATAAAGGTAGATGATAATGGATTGATGGGGACCCTAACTATTAACAAAGGAGTTGACCATGACTAGAAAAATTAAAACGAAATGAGAAAGAAGAGTGATGCTTGCAAAATTGTTTCTAGTCTTTAGGGTCTTGATAATGGTATATTTGTAAAGAGGGCTTTTTAACCTACCCAGAAGTGACATGGTAACCAATATTAGTTGGTTTGATAGGGTTGGATGACCTTCAACTGCAAGAGGAGAGGCTTCAAAGCCCATCACTTGGCGTTTTCATCCACGGGCAGAGATGGTTTTTTTATAACTCCCTTTTTCTTTTTTTCTTATATATATATATATATTAACTACATTATATTACAACAATTCTTCAAATAAAAAAACCCTCTAAATAAAAATATTAACAAACGGAGTTGTCATGGATGTTTCACCACTTCAACACACCAATTTCGCTTGTTTTTAAACTTTATATTAGTTAATTGAAAGTAACCCTACGTTTATAGAGCAAGATACTGAGTAATCTTTCTAATTGCTTTCATGCATTGAAAAGCAACTATTTTTTCAATATTAATTAAATAATTAAATAAATTATTTCTTATCCACCTAACATTTGAAGCAAATGATAATTTAATATAGTATCATAATAAAACTTTTGGGGCATAAAAAATAAAATTAAAAATTAAAAAAAGAGAGAGAAGCTTTTAATCCTATGAGATAAACACAACAAAACAAAAATGATAAGGACAGTGATAGAATTAGGATTTTAGATGTGGGTGGACAAAAAAAAAAAAGGTTTAAAAACAAAATTATAAGAATATTAAAAATATATATATATTAAAAAATATTTTGAGGCTTGGAATACCAGTTCCGCCCCCTGAATAAAGATGATCCGAGTCTACTTGAGTTGCTGCCGTGCATTTGTTACATGTAATACAATATCAATAAGAAATCTCACTTGTAATTATAACAACACCCACAAAAAAAAAAGTAGTAAGTCAAAAATTGTAGGAGTGTCACTTTCAAAATTGCATCTACTTGTGGGCTGGCAAATGTAGGAATCTTTTATGTCGCTACAATTGACATTTGAGTACATTGGTCGTCAAATGAATGTGAGCTTTTCTATATTATTTCGGGTAATAAATGCCCCTCCAGGAATTACAATATTCGTGGCCCAAATCTCCTGTTTCTAAAAATCATTCGTACTGAGAAGTAACTCATTTTTCAACACTCGTCCATATCACTTTCCCTATTAAGTTATAGAAAAGTTAATTCATTAGTGTTACAAGTGTTGAATCACTATTATTTTTACTCTTAGAATAGGCAGTGATTTAACATTCTAACAATTTGATTATATTTCTCTTTGTGAAAATATTAGGCAATTTAAGTTAGTTGTGTGTTAAAAATGTTAAAAAGTATATTTGACCGGAATAAGATTCTCTTCGAAATTGAGAGAAATTATTTTATAATCTAAATTTTATTTTGTTACATTTAATAATGTACATGATATAAGGTCATTTAAATTTATTTTTATTTCACTTGAAGAAATTCTTATCCGATTATGATCTTTAGCAATTTGTAGGATTGCTTAAATAAATTTTAAATTATTCGGATGTTTAGTTGTGCACAAATAAATCTTATGTATTTTCAAGGGACACCTCAATTGATTATGGACATGCCAAAATAAATAAATAAATAAATCTTATGTAGACTTTTTTAAAAGCAAATTGTTAAGATTTCAATCAAGAATAGCGTGTATTATTATGCTTATATTAAATGAACTTTGTTACCAATACTAAATGCCAACGGTGTCCCATCATCCTCAATTGAAATTATAGAATGCAAATAAAAGATGCTTTTATCAAAATTGTCTTTTTATAAAAGAAGGTTTAACAATGTGGTTGGTAACCCTGACATAATCAATCAGAAGTACCAAGAGCAAGAGTCAATTGGATTAATAAAAAAAAAAAAATCAAATTTTCTGTTTTCCCCTCTCTTTTTTTTTTTTTCGTAAGATGTTTTCCCCTCTTAAACCAATGGTTTCATCGCATATCCTAAAGCTTATATATAATATATATATAATTATTTTCACCCCACCTCAAATTTGACACCGCTTTCTGTGCTTTTGGTCGGTTGTCCTTATCCATGATGCCTTATGAAATGACAATATTAGATTTCAAAATCAATTTAATCCCGGGAACCGTACCTGTACAGTGCTGCACTCTGTCCATGATGTACTATCTCTGCCCTGCTCATCACTAAAGCAAACAGCCGCAGACCACTCGCAATAGGGCATTATAGACCTTTACTCCCTCCCTCCTCTCCTCCAAGGCTCCAATGTGCCCATCTCAACCAATTTTGCACCTTCCTCTCCTTAATTACGTCTCATTCTTCCTCTAATTTTAATTTAAAATTTCATCTTTTTTTCTTTTTTACCTCTTCACCTCTTGAAAACAGCAAAACATAATTATTTTTACCATAGTCAGCAAAACATATATTTTCATTTTTTAACTTTTGTTTTACCAAATACTCATTTTTGCTTCACATAATTATTTTTACTTTTATTTTATTAAAAGTATTTCTAAATTTTTTACGCAATCTCAAACAAACACTTAATAATTAATAATATATTTGGTATATCTTTGGGTTAGTATTTTCAAACACAAATCATTTTTTCTCCTTTTTGTAGTTATGATGTTGTTTTTATTTAGTGACATCTTTCCCCAACGAAAGAGACTAATTGAAGGCATTAAATGTAAATTGCTATCATAGATTTTTTTTTGTTTTCTAAGTTTTTCGTATGAGTAATTATAAATATTGAACTCCACCACACTCTTCTTTGACTGAGGACATCAGTTTCGTGAGATGTGAATTTAATATATATTATTATTTTTTTATATTATATTAAGATTTTAATTTTTTCTAAATTTTTTTAAATATATGGACGCATTGCATGCAATTGCACTGATTTCATCTAGGTAAAAAATAATTCTGATAATTAATTGGCATTTACTCATCAATTGATTATGTAATGCGTGCACCTATTTACAAATCAGGATCTCATTGACGTAACAAAAGAGTTAGATGTCAAACACCGAACACGTTTACTGATCAATTAATTATGTTAGGCATACCTGATTTATTGATCAATCTTAACTTGCGCACAAATGGTTTTAACGGAATAAAATAAAATCTCATGCGAAATTTATTATTATTGGATGATTGTGTGATTTTCTCAGTAAAATGACATGCCACTTAATTTCAAAAGTGGGTGAGATTTTTTCAACTGAGATGGTTTAAGATTTGACCATCAACAATAGGCTAGCGATTGAGACAGGTTAAATCTTATCAAATTCTCCTCTACCCGATTATTTGAGTGAAATTATTCACATATAGGCATAAATTAATAGATCAAGGAATGCTATTACTCTTGACATTTATTTTACATTAATTTGTGTGACTTATTTTAAATAGTTGATATTAAAAGTTACTTAAAATATAATAAATTAATCTGAAGAATAGTATTATTTTAATATATATATATATATTATAGAAAGTTAAAATTTTTTTTATAAGCATCCACAGGTTACTTGATTAGACGATGACACTAGTATATTCTTTCCTTTTTAATGGTTGGAACAATTTTTAAGGAAATATTTCAACCTAAAACACCTCTTCTGGGCATCTTTCAGACCCTGCCAAAACCTTACAAAAGAGGTAATTAGCACCAATCACCCTCACAAACCAGCTCACTGTGGCAAACACGCACCAATACCAGAGCGTGAGCCTCGTCCTCTGTAAGCAACGGTGACCCCTACGTACCCAGAAACCTTGTCTGCCAAGCAAAATAAAAACCCTACCACTGTTCCTCTCTCTCTCTCTCTCCCAACAAAACCCACTCTTAATCCCTTCTCTCTTCCATCAAAACCTGTGAAGCAAAGCAAAGATGAAGATAAAGAAGAAAGGTAAAGTATACCCATCTCCATCATCATCATCATCATCATCTTCATCTTTTTCTTCCTCTTCTGCTGGGACTCAGTGCCCTTCCGATGGAGATTTTCTCGCCGTGTTGAAGCTCCTACCGGCGGCGATTCTGGCTCTAGCCTCTGTGCTCTCCCTGGAAGACCGTGAAGTCCTGGCCTACATGGTTACATGGTCGATGAAACCAACAAATCCTTCTCCGATTACCCACAAGAGAAAGCCGCCCCAGAAAAAGTTTTCTCCGAACAACAACACCCACAAGCCGGTGTTCGATTGTGACTGCTTCGCTTGCTACATGAGCTACTGGTTGCGGTGGGACTCCTCGCCCAACCGCGAGCTCATCCACCAGGCCATCGAGGCCTTCGAGGACCACTTGGCCCACGGCGAGCAGTCAAAGAAGGTCAACGGCCGAGGCAAGCGCAGGGAAAAACCCACGAACCGCCGTGTGCCGGAAAAACCCTCCGATTTCTCGGAGACTCCGGTGTTGCCAGCGGAGACCGAGGAAAGTTCACCTTTTTCTGTGACTTCGCCGGAGA
>NC_081544.1:35999044-36008839 GCF_901000735.1 Corylus avellana | reverse complement strand
ACCAACCATATGAACTTCCAAATTTAAAATTTTTTTTCTTTAATTGGACGTAATCTACTATTTTTATGTTAATCCCTAACAAAGACAAATAAAAATACCAAAATACCTTCTGAAAATTTTGAATCATCTTGTGACTCATTGACCCACGACTAGGTTACAGCCAAACTTAGCCATGGGTAGGTGCAACCCTAACTTATGCTAGGTCACGGCTAAGCCGTGTGGGTTAGCAGTTGTGTCCAAACTTAGGCCAAGTCTCATTTATTTACTTGTTTCTTACAAATAAATTCAAAACTCATTTTTCCTTTATATCACGTTAATCAATTTTTATTTTATTATCATACAAGTTAAAACTTTTGACTTCACATTATTTAACTTTTTTTTTTCATTTCTATCTTAAAAAAAAAAAGGAAAAATATAAAAAAGTCCTCCAAACTACCAGCCGTTTTTTATTTAACTCCCTAATGTTTTAAAAATGATAAAGTAGCCTCTCAAACTACCAAACTATTGCATTTTGGCCACTCCGTTAGTCAAAATCGTCAGTTTAGACTGAAACTGAAAAACGATGTCGTTTTGTTGGGGGTTACTTTATCACTTTCTGAACATTAGGGGGCTAAAATGAAAACAACTGGTAGTTTGTGGGGCTTTTTTATATTTTTCCCAAAAATTTTTTTTTTTCATAAAAGGGCATTATAGTACCTTACCCATAACAAAACAACATCGTTTTGCAGTTTCTGTCCAAATTGACGGTTTTGACTAACGGAGTGGCCAAAATGCAATAGCTTGGTAGTTTGGGGGGCTACTTTATCACTTTTGGAACATTAGGGGGCTAAATCGAAAATGGCTGATAGTTTGGGGGGTTTTTTTTATATTTTTCCCTAAAAAAAAGTTAAATAACTTTTTGCCCCTATGATTTTACAACTTTATTTTTTGTTTCATAGGATTTAGTTTTTATCACATGACATGAGGTACATCGGGGTATACATAAAGATGGAGATAATACCTCCGTCTAAATTTCGTCCAAAATTTGACGAAAAGCCACGTCAGCACTATTAAAAAATTGACATGTGTCCATATACTTAATTAAAAATAATAACTTTTTTAAAATTAAAACAATTAAAATTTTTCATTTAATTAAATTTTTTTTAAAAAAAAATCCATTTGGGCCACCCATTTTGGCCATGGGTAGCCTTTTTTTAATTTAATTAAATATAATTTTTTTATTTTTTTTAAAAAATTAATTAGGTATAGGGACATGTGTCAATTTTTTAATGATACTAACATGGTTTTCGTCAAATTTTGGACGGAATTTAAACAGAAGTACTATCTCAATTTTTATGTAAACCCAAAGTACCTCCTATGATAAAAACTAAACCCTATGTAACCAAAAATAAAATTGTTAAACTATAAGGACAAAAAGGTATTTAATCATAAAAAAAATTCAATACTATTTCCACTTTTATATGCTTGGTACAAAAAAATTCAAATCTATTTTCACTTTTATATCAAACACACCGTTAATTATTTTCAAAACACGTTCTCCAAATGGAGCCTTTCCGCAGTATCTAAAAACACACTTTTGCCTTGTAAAATGACGGGGTTGAATGCACTTTATAGTGATGCCTTTTACCATAAGGGTACAAAACTGCAGTTTCTTATATTAAAAAAAAATTCTTCTTTCCAGTCACAATTTCTTTTAGAAGTTGTTAAACAATTACTTGGGCTGAGAAGGCTCAAGAGTCAAGATTCCTACAAATCTTAAGTGAAAGTCATGACTCCTTGGCACCGTATGGAACTGTCTAGGAAGGATCCGACCAAAAACGCAGAAGAAGGAAAAGCACAACACCATATAACATAAATATATGGATATTAATATCAATTAAAATGTTCACACTTGATTACCTTTGACAGGAGCATTACTGTTCATATAATTACAACTTAGAAAATGGCAATCTTTTTGATTCTTTTGTGCCAAATAACGAAACAAGGACGCTCCAATTCAGCTACTTTTACATGTCAAGCACTTCTGACACCAGCGCCCATGGTTGTGCTTTATCAACAAAAAGGAGAGCTTATCGCAGGTAGCAGATACTATGTAATCTTTGTTGGAAAATAGGTGTGGGAAATTAGAAAAAAAAATATATATATATATATCCTAAGAAAATACGTACCCATTTCCAAGAAATCATTATATAAGCTTTATGAAGAAATGCAAAATAATTTTAATTTACTGATTTCATCAAAAGAAAACCAAGCCTAAAGTGATATAAAGGTAGATGATAATTGATTGATGGGGACCCTAACTATTAACAAAGGAGTTGACCATGACTAGAAAAATTAAAACGAAATGAGAAAGAAGAGTGATGCTTGCAAAATTGTTTCTAGTCTTTAGGGTCTTGATAATGGTATATTTGTAAAGAGGGCTTTTTAACCTACCCAGAAGTGACATGGTAACCAATATTAGTTGGTTTGATAGGGTTGGATGACCTTCAACTGCAAGAGGAGAGGCTTCAAAGTCCATCACTTGGCGTTTTCATCCACGGGCAGAGATGGTTTTTTTATAACTCCCTTTTTCCTTTTTTTCTTATATATATATATATATTAACTACTTCATATTACAACAATTCTTCAAATAAAAAAACCCTCTAAATAAAAATATTAACAAACGGATTTGTCATGGATGTTTCACTACTTCAACACCAATTTCGCTTGTTTTAAAACTTTATATTAGTTGATTTTCAGTTAATTGAAAGTAACCCTACGTTTATAGAGCAAGATACTGAATAATCTTTCTAATTGCTTTCATGCATTGAAAAGCAACTATTTTTCAATATTAATTAAATAATTAAATAAATTGTTTCTTATCCACCTAACATTTAAAACAAATGATAATTTAATATAGTATCATAATAAAACTTTTGGGTCATAAAATAATAATAATAATAATAATAATAAAAGAGAGAGAAGATTTTAATCCTATGAGATAAACACAACAAAACAAAAATGATAAGGACAGTGATAGAATTAGGATTTTAGATGTGGGTGGACAAAAAAAAAAGGGTTTAAAAACAAAATTATAAGAATATTTTTTTTAAAAAAAAAATTAAAAAATATTTTGAGGCTTGGAATACTAGTTCCGCCCCCTGAATAAAGATGATCAGAGTCTACTAAGTTGCTTCCGTGCATGTGTTACATGTAATACAATATCAATAAGAAATCTCACTTGTAATTATAATAACACCCAAAAAAAAAAAAAAGTAGTAAGTCAAAAATTGTAGGAGTGTCACTTTCAAAATTGCATCTACTTGTGGGCTGGCAAATGTAGGAATCTTTTATGTCGCTACAATTGACATTTGAGTACATTGGTCGTCAAATGAATGTGAGCTTTTCTATATTACTTCGGGTAATAAATGCCCCTCCATGAATTACAATATTCGTGGCCCAAATCTCCTGTTTCTAAAAATCATTCGTACTGAGAAGTAACTCATTTTTCAACACTCGTCCATATCACTTTCCCTATTAAGTTATAGAAAAGTTAATTCATTAGTGTTACAAGTGTTGAATCACTATTATTTTTACTCTTAGAATAGGCAGTGATTTAACATTCTAACAATTTGATTATGTTTCTCTTTGTGAAAATATTAGGCAATTTAAGTTAGTTGTGTGTGAAAAATGTTAAAAAGTATATTTGACCGGAATAGGATTCTCTTCGAAATTGAGAGAAATTATTTTATAATCTAAATTTTATTTTGTTACATTTAATAATGTACATGATATAAGGTCATTTAAATTTATTTTTATTCCACTTGAAGAAATTCTTATCCGATTATGATCTTTAGCAATTTGTAGGATTGCTTAAATAAATTTTAAATTATTCAGATGTTTAGTTGTGCACAAATAAATCTTATGTATTTTCAAGGGACACCTCAATTGATTATGGACATGCCAAAATAAATAAATAAATAAATCTTATGTAGACTTTTTTAAAAGCAAATTGTTAAGATTTCAATCAAGAATAGCGTGTATTATTATGCTTATATTAAATGAACTTTGTTACCAATACTAAATGCCAACGGTGTCCCATCATCCTCAATTGAAATTATAGAATGCAAATAAAAGATGCTTTTATCAAAATTGTCTTTTTATAAAAGAAGGTTTAACAATGTGGTTGGTAACCCTGACATAATCAATCAGAAGTACCAAGAGCAAGAGTCAATTGGATTAATAAAAAAAAAAAAAAAAATCAAATTTTCTGTATTCCCCTCTTAAACCAATGGTTTCATCGCATATCCTAAAGCTTATATATAATATATATATATATAATTATTTTCACCCCACCTCAAATTTGACACCGCTTTCTGTGCTTTTGGTCGGTTGTCCTTATCCATGATGCCTTATGAAATGACAATATTAGATCTCAAAATCAATTTAATCCCGGGAACCGTACCTGTACAGTGCTGCACTCTGTCCATGACGTACTATCTCTGCCCTGCTCATCACTAAAGCAAACAGCCGCAGACCACTTGCAATAGGGCATTACAGACCTTTACTCCCTCCCTCCTCTCCTCCAATGTGCCCATCTCAACCAATTTTGCACCTTCCTCTCCTTAATTACGTCTCATTCTTCCTCTAATTTTAATTTAAAATTTCATCTTTTTTTCTTTTTTACCTCTTCACCTCTTGAAAACGGCAAAACATAATTATTTTTACCATAGTCAGCAAAACATATATTTTCATTTTTGCTTCACATAATTATTTTTACTTTCATTTTATTAAAAATATTTCTAAATTTTTTTACACAATCTCAAACAAACACTTAATAATTAATAATATATTTGGTATATCTTTGGGTTAGTATTTTCAAACACAAATCATTTTTTCTCCTTTTTGTAGTTATGATGTTGTTTTTATTTAGTGACATCTTTCCCCAACGAAAGAGACTAATTGAAGGCATTAAATGTAAATTGCTATCATAGATTTTTTTTTGTTTTCTAAGTTTTTCATATGAGTAATTATAAATATTGAACTCCACCACACTCTTCTTTGACTGAGGACATCAGTTTCGTGAGATGTGAATTTAATATATATTATTATTTTTTTATATTATATTAAGATTTTAATTTTTTCTAAATTTTTTTAAATATATGGACGCATTGCATGCAATTGCACTGATTTCATCTAGGTAAAAAATAATTCTGATAATTAATTGGCATTTACTCATCAATTGATTATGTAATTCGTGCACCTATTTACAAATCAGGTTCTCATTGACGTAACAAAAGAGTTAGATGTCAAACACCGAACACGTTTACTGATCAATTAATTATGTTATGCACACCTAATTTATTGATCAATCTTAACTTGCGCACAAATGGTTTTAACCGAATAAAATAAAATCTCATGCGAAATTTATTATTATTGGATGATTGTGTGATTTTCTCAGTAAAATGACATGCCACTTAATTTTAAAAGTAGGTGAGATTTTTTCAACTGAGATGGTTTAAGATTTGACCATCAACAATAGGCTAGCGATTGAGACAGGTTAAATCTTATCAAATTCTCCTCTACCCGATTATTAGAGTGAAATTATTCACATATAGGCATAAATTAATAGATCAAGTAATGCTATTACCCTTTACATTTATTTTACATTAATTTGTGTGACTTATTTTAAATAGTTGATATTAAAAGTTACTTAAATTTTTTTTATAAGCATCCACAGGTTACTTGATTAGACGATGACACTAGTATATTCTTTCCTTTTTAATGGTTGGAACAATTTTTAAGGAAATATTTCAACCTAAAACACCTCTTCTGGGCATCTTTCAGACCCTGCCAAAACCTTACAAAAGAGGTAATTAGCACCAATCACCCTCACAAACCAGCTCACTGTGGCAAACACGCACCAATACCAGAGCGTGAGCCTCGTCCTCTGTAAGCAACGGTGACCCCTACGTACCCAGAAGCCTTGTCTGCCAAGCAAAATAAAAACCCTACCACTGTTCCTCTCTCTCTCTCTCTCCCAACAAAACCCACTCTTAATCCCTTCTCTCTTCCATCAAAACCTGTGAAGCAAAGCAAAGATGAAGATAAAGAAGAAAGGTAAAGTATACCCATCTCCATCATCATCATCATCATCATCTTCATCTTTTTCTTCCTCTTCTGCTGGGACTCAGTGCCCTTCCGATGGAGATTTTCTCGCCGTGTTGAAGCTCCTACCGGCGGCGATTCTGGCTCTAGCCTCTGTGCTCTCCCTGGAAGACCGTGAAGTCCTGGCCTACATGGTTACATGGTCGATGAAACCAACAAATCCTTCTCCGATTACCCACAAGAGAAAGCCGCCCCAGAAAAAGTTTTCTCCGAACAACAACACCCACAAGCCGGTGTTCGATTGTGACTGCTTCGCTTGCTACATGAGCTACTGGTTGCGGTGGGACTCCTCGCCCAACCGCGAGCTCATCCACCAGGCCATCGAGGCCTTCGAGGACCACTTGGCCCACGGCGAGCAGTCAAAGAAGGTCAACGGCCGAGACAAGCGCAGGGAAAAACCCACGAACCGCCGTGTGCCGGAAAAACCCTCCGATTTCTCGGAGACTCCGGTGTTGCCAGCGGAGACCGAGGAAAGTTCACCTTTTTCTGTGACTTCGCCGGAGATCGACGCCGTTTCGGTGAGTTCGAGCGACAAGGTTGACGGGGTTCTGGAGGATAAAGCGTACGAGGTTGTGGTTGAGGAAGGTAAGGAAGAGAAGGAAGAGGAGGCTGAGTCGGTGGTTGGTCGGACAATGGTGGCGGCGAGCAACGACCACCACCATAAGGGTTTGGCCAGAAAGGTGCTGCCGGACGTGTTGGGCTTATTCAATTCTCGTTTATGGAGCCTTTGGAGTCCGAATGTGTAGGTCAAAAATTCAATGTCTTTTTTTTTTCTTTAATTTTTGGGGTTTAATTTTTATCTTGGTTCTAAGTTCTCGAGCCCCCAAAAGCAAATGTTAAGAGATAAAGAAAGGAGGAAATATATTTTTGGTGGTGGGTTTTATCTTTTATTCGTACTCGAATATAGATATTATGGTCCTCAATGAATCTCTTTTTCTTTTCTTTTTTCTTTCTTCTTCAACTTTTAAGGTTCTCTGTTTTTTGTTGGCTCACTTCCCCTGGACTAGAAATACTGGCCGGCGGGAAGTCATTGTCTCTGCGGTGAGGTTGGAAAATTTTAAAATATCTTTTTTTATTTTATGATTAATAAGTTTTGCTTTGGAACTAAGTTTTGTGATTAGGTGAGGATAATTTCTGAAGTGGGCCTATCTATGAGAGCTCTGCTAGTTAAAGGGGATTTGATTATCTTTTTAAAGTTTAAATTGGGGGATATAATATAGTACTTTGCTTTAATTTATTCGGTTCTCCTTTTCTCGATGTCAATTGGATGCGATTTTCTATGCCTCTTTTGATTCCTTTTGGCTGGAATGCTCCCCAGTAATAATAATGTTTCTGTCTTTAATTTATAGGTTTTTTTCTTCGCAACTCCACTAATTTGGGTTTGGGTACCCTATGTTTCTGTGACTTGTAGAGACAGTGCCCTAATCAATGGACAATTGTCCAATAAAGCTCGAGAAAACCCATGAGTGGCACAAACCCAAAAGTGCCCTTCATATGGTCTGTGGGCTATGGTCACTAAATAATAGCAGCAGAGGGTTTTTGTCTGGGCTATGATGATTACCTTATCTCTATTGTTTTTGTCTGGGCTATGATAGATGGTAACTCATTACTGCCGTAATAGATTTCTTTTGCTGTTTGTACCTCCGGTACTTTGTGTGGGGTCCGGGGGAATGGTAAAGTTTATTTTTTGAGCTTTCTCCAACATTATGCAGGTCAAGAGATCATGCGTTTTGGTCCAATTTTTTTTACAAATTTAATAAATTAATCATTAGGTTTGTGAGATTTACCATTGACTTATGTAAGATTCACACAAGTTCACAAACTATTTAATGGTTGATTTGTATTAACCCTTATAATTTCTCGTTTTAGAAAGAGAAGTAATTTGGGTGAAGTGTGTTATGTGGATCATGGGTGTTTTCATGATGGTAATTTGTGTTCGCATATAACATGTTGGGTATAAAAGTTTATAAGTCAATTTTTACTAATTGAATAGGTCGAATCGCTTAATCACAATTCGTTAATTTTGTGTTGGATTATGTTGTGTGTTAAATTTAAGTCGTGTCAAGATATGAGTATAAGATTATATAGATTAATTTTAATTCAACTTAATTAATTATATAGGTCAAATCTTTTAACTTTATCTCGTTGAGTTCGTGTTTGTTAGTGTTGAGTTTCCAAGGTGTATAAAAAATTATTAACCTTAAATAGACATAACAAGTGTTCTATTAATTGTTACACAGTTTGTAAGTAACTTGTAAAAGCATATGCAACATTCAAACAGTTGGGGGGAGTTTTTATCTTTTAAAATTCCAATGCATCTTGAGTCCATGCGTTTGTCCAAGTGCATATTTTCTTTACATGATAAAAAAAAAATCCCTAACCCTGTAAAACTTAAAAAGAAAATATAAAATAATCCAAAACTTTATCAATGCCATAATAGAAGCACAAGCCATTTAAGATCCGCTTTAAATTGTCAAAACATCTACAATTATTGCCATGGGGCCGATTTTTAAATGAGTGATTTATTTATTCAACCTAGTGGAAGCTAGCAAAGGTTAACACTGTAGTCTGTAGATGGAAAAAAAGAAATGGGGACCACTATAGCGAAAAATAAGAGGAATGATAGGGACCCAATTTTTTTACCTAACAAAAGTCCAACTTTTACTTTATTTATTTTTAAAAAATAAAATAAAATAAAAAATGAAAAAAATGTTTAAAGCAACCCTATCTATTTTTTGTCTTTCTTTTATTTGGTATTTTTTAAAAAATGAAAAATGGTATTTTTTTCATAATAATGTCATTTTTTTTTAAGAAAATGTCATTATTATGAAGAAAAATACTATTTTTCATTTTTAAAAAAATACTAAATAAAAGAAAGGCCAAAAATAGATAGGGTTGCTTCAGACATTTTTTCCATTTTTCTTTTTTTTTTTTTTAGAAAAAAAATAAAAGATAAAAGTTGGACTTTTGTTTGGCAAAAAAGTTGGGCCTTTAACATTTCTCGAAAAATAAAGCATATTTGCAATTGCAATATATACATGAGTTGAGTTCTCATATATAATATAAGAGAGAGTGAAACTCCGCGATTTTGTTTGCCAAACGAACATTTTTAAGGGCCCCATTGATCCCATTTTCGTTTGGGCATTGGGGAATATTGCTGAAAAGCCTTGGTCTTATCCATGTAACAGGGTTACAGGGGGCAGCACAAACGCAAACGTTAAATTCCTATAGACATAAATTGTCTGGTTCCATTTTGTTGGCAATGCTATAGACAAAAACTAGGCCCATCAGCTTCAGCTACGTGTAGTGAGTCCGTGAGTGTGACAATGGCAGGACCATTATCACGCTAGATCTGCAGGAGGGACCTGTAAATTCAATGAACCCCTTCCAATAACTTTGGTTTCACCTGCAAAGGATTTCTCAAGATGAAATAAAGTTACATTCAAAGTGTTAAATAATTATATTTTTATTTTTATTTTTTATCGGTTTAAATTTTTTAGTTAACTTGCATGACACTACTGCTAGTCTGCTATTACTTTGAACAAGCCAATTTTTTCTTTTTTCTTTTTTCTTAAAAAGAAAAAAGAGAAAAACTATGTATAGGCATTCGAAAGAGATATGCTTTCGTTCGAATGAAGCTAAGTCAAA
>NC_081544.1:35996213-35998944 GCF_901000735.1 Corylus avellana | reverse complement strand
AAAAGCTAAAAGTTCTTTTTGAGAAATGGTAGGTTTACAAACAATTTTTATAGAAAAATTTTTATAAATTGATGTGGCACAATATGATTGGATATAAGATAAGTTCAAATTTTGAAAAACATAATCATATTATGTAACATCAGTTTGTAAAAATTTTTTTGTAATAAGCCTAACACTCCTCTGTCTCTTTTATGTAATGTATTAAAGTTGTTAATGTCATGCTGTAGAATGGGTTACAAAGCTCCTCCTTGTTAGCCTTTTCTCAACTTATTCTTTGTCGCTCTCGCTCCCTCTTCTTCTCACCATTTTCCTTCTTTTTTACTTACTTACTTCGGGTGTGTTTAGTAAATATTTTTGTTGTGATTTTTTATTTTTTTAGTTTTAGAGTATTAATAAGAAATTATTGAAAGATGTTTCTTATTTTTGGGAGAAGTTAAAACAAGGGGAGTGAGACGTAGAATCATTTACCAAGCTGAACCTTCTATGTTTCTATTCCTTATTTCTATATATGATTTCTTGGATTTTTTATAATTGGACTTGTGTTTTGATGGCATCCAAATCCTTCTAAATTTCCTTCTCTAATTATTTCATTGTTTGTTAACATGTTTTGAGGGGTTTTTAATATGAACAAAAAAAAAAAAAAAAGAAGTTATAACATGACATAAAAAAAGAAAAAGAAATGGTAGGTGTTTTTCTAGTATTCTCTTAATTGTGATGTGGCTTTTAAAATTATGTTAAATTTGAGATTATCATTATTGACTTTTAATTTATTAGTAATTTTAAAAGTTACATCACAGTTAGAATGATACCAGAAGAATACCTAATTTTTTTCAAAATAAAATTTGTTTAAATTATTTGATAATATTTTTGTTTTAAAAAAATACCTGATTGGCAATTGATTTTGAATACCCAAAGGCAATCGAGTGGACATGGACATGCATCGGATACCGTCATCTATTACGTAGAACACCAGTGGACAGCTGACCAGAATGCATTTGAATTGTACGTATGAAGTGTGTGATCCCTAGCTATATAGTTTAATTTACCCATTATTCTTAAATTTTTAATGCTGCAACCTAAATTCACAAACAATTGAAAGTAATTAACTTCGAATCTTCTAGAATCGATCAAAATTGGTCCACCACTATATCCAATGCCCAGGCTATTTATTGGATTTTTATTTTATAATTATTGCTGCTAATAACTAATCTTTGAATTTGTTTCATTTTTTCTAAAGTTTGTTTAGCAATGATTGATCTAATGTTTGATTAAGGCTAACACATCAATATTGTGAGATAAAAATATAATTTTTACCGTTAATCTTATTTTAATTTTAGGAAAAATATTGGGTAATGCTATATATATTATATTTTTATTTTACAATGTTAATGTGACACTCACAATAAATTTTTGATTTATTAAAAATGATTAATCAAATAATTATTTGCGCGTAATTGACATATCAACACAATAGAATAGTTGTGGAATAAAAATTTCAAAACGACTTTGTACATTTTTTGGATTTTGTGTTTTAAACTTCAGTTTTTAATTTAGTCGATTTAATAGAGAGTTCACAAATATTTAACTCTAAGACCTCCGATCAATTTTCTCCAATTTTTTTTTTCTTGAATAAATGAAAAAAAAAAACTATTATGTCATTTTTATTAAAAAAATAATAGGTGTAACTCGTAGGCACCCTTGGTCTGTAAGGGTGGTTGCAAGTCGTTGGAGTTGACCGCAAGCCACTCATGTCCAATTTTTTCAATAAATTTAATAAGGACATCATAGAATTTTGATGTGTTTGACTGGAAAATGGTTAAAGGTTTTGAATTTAAAATCTCTGTAAATTTGGGTATTAAATTAAACAAATAAAAATTGAGGGCTAAAATGTAAAATCTTTAAAAATGCGGGAGGTTTTCAAATATGTTAACTTAGAACCAATTTAAGATTGCGTTAAGAAGCTTAAAAAATGCTTTTAATACTTAAAAAATTATTTTTAAGGTATTTTGCATTTTAATTGTATCCAAAGAGTCAAAGATAATGTTCTCAATGAGTAGTTCAATCGGTTAGAAATTACGCCTCATGAAATGGAAGTCACTAATTCAAATTTTTATTCCCTCTTGTATGGACATGTCAAAAATGAGTCGAAAACAATGATTTGAATTGCAACAAACAATGCCATAGGAAAATACAAAAGCTATTAACTATACATTGACACAAATTAAAGCATGAAACACGATGAAGCTACGACCTTTGAAACCTATTTTGTTCTTGCGGCTCCAAAAGCGACACGAAACCATGTTGTGCCTAGCTACGTAACAAAAACACACCTATATGTATAATATTCCAACTGTTCGCATGAGAAGCAACGTGATTATCGTCCATGTTCAATAAAAGTTATGCTGCATAACTGGGTGGATACACATCCTTGGTCAGCATTTGGGAACACTTATGTTTAGAAATTTTGTCAGGACCCTTCATTTATTTCAAGGACCGGCGACCATATCAGTGATATCACACGTATAAAGTCATGACCAGACCGTTTAAGGTTTCTGTGGTATCAATTCAATGTGGTGTGTTTTAAAACTATCAATTAAAATTTAATAATGATTAATTATAAATTCAATAGTATTTTTAAAAGTCACATTATTCTTGGATTGATACAAGATGAAAGAATATTGGATATGATCCTACCTAAAGGGCAGAACCTAAATTCTTATGAAAAAAAAGG